>NC_046169.1:10563761-10578761 GCF_011064425.1 Rattus rattus | reverse complement strand
CTTGCAGAAGTCCCTTCTCTCCTACTGTCAGCCCGGGGAATTGAACTCAGGTCATCAGGCTTGACAGCTAGCACCTTTACCTTCTGAGCCATCCCACCAGCCCCACTGTTATTCTATTCCTTTCTTCATGCAGCCTTATACGGTGCTGTCATTTCACATTTTATTTATTTACTATTTATTTATCTTTATTTGTATGAGTGCTTTGCTTACATGTATATCTGTGCACCAGATTTATGCCTGGCGCCTACAGAGGCCAGAAGAGTGTGTCAGGTCCCCTGAAACAGAAATCAGAGATGGTTATGAGCTGCCGTGTGGGTGCTGGGTATCAAGAGCAGCCAGTGCTCTGAACCGCTGAGCCCTCTCTCCAGCCCCATATGAGATGCTGTCTCACTTGGTCTCACAGCTGGGAACATCTGCCACAGAGAGCAAGGGATTGGCCTAAATCCGTGCCAGTGGGAAAGGCCAGAGTTGATGCCAGGTCTAGCAAGACAGCCTGGCCCTCCAGGAGCAGCTCATGTACCTGAGTGACAGCTAGAGCGCTGAGCTATGGTGCGTGCCAACGAGCACAAGGAGTTAGAGGTGCAGGGGATAGCCCCAGAGTCACACAAATACTCCAAAGTCCTCAGTGTGTATTTGGGCTTTGAAGAATGAATAGGAGTTGAGTAGGAGAGAGACCCTCTGTAGGGTGACTGTCTAGGGACAATTCTAACAAATGTCCAGCCCGGGGCCACAAGGAGATGGAGCTGTTCAACTCAAGAGCTCGGCAGTGGCCATGTGGTCACTTTGAGGGGCCAAGCCAAGTGTCTTAGGCATCCATTACTGTTCCCGGTCCCCATCAGCATCTAGCTGCAGACGCTTGTCTTGGTCTGAACTGCACATTCCCAGGACATTCCCATACAGCATTCCAGATGCCCCATTTCCTGCAGCCTCAGGCCCAGGGTGAGGCCAGTTATGAGGGTCCCATCCCAGTCAGCAGCTGGCTCTCTCCAATGTGGGCCTCTTCTCTGAACCCTGACTCCCTGTTGGAGGAAACAGGGGAAGTGCATGGGGCAGGATTGCCCAAGATGGTTACCAGGGGCTGGAAGTCCTATTTTCTTACACACACAACACACACACACACACACACACACACCACAACACACACACACACACACACACACACACACATGCACATAGACACACACACATAACACACACACGCACACGCACACACACGTGTTCATACAAAGAGACATTCACATGCACAAGCAGCCTAGACAAATCCAATTTTAAAGCTCACTGTCTCCACAACCATCTTTCCGAGGAATGCATAAACTTGCTTTAATACTGGCTTTGACATATGGGATTCCAGGTGCTGAAGCCCCGAAATACCTTGGAATGTGCTAGAACAAAGTATAAGGCACCCTGTCTTGGCCCACCCTCGCCCACGCCCATCTGGCCGGCAGTTGTTGAGTAAGATGTTGGATTCCCAGCAGACTCCTGCAGAGTCTGAGCTGTCAGTTTAGGTCAGGAGCCAGGCCTGCTGCTCCAATACTCCATCAGTGTCCAGGTGGCATCTTATGACAAGGCTAGCCCAGGAGTACAAGTGGCTGAGGACGGGCCCCTGGGAGCCATGCTCTTAGCTGACAGGTCACTTCAGACGATTGAGGGATGGAGACATTCCACTCATTCTAATAGGCGAAGACCCTGCCCCTAGGCCCATCAGAGGGGCCTCTGAGAGCCATCTCATGACACTAAGAAAAAATCCCTCTGTTGAACACTGTGTCATTTTTCTGTGTTCTTTGAGATGAGAAAAAAGGGCCAGGGAACAGCATCTTCTTGCCAGATCTCAGCTCCTCTAGAACCAAGAGCCAGCCATGGTGGAGCAGAGTGCTTGGAATGTATGCCTTGATCTCCCTGCACTGACCCCAAATAGCCCACTCCAAAACTCCCTCGGACAGGAGGGAATCGAAGGTAATGGTGTCCATACAGTAACTTCTCATAGCTATGCTGTGATCCTGTCTCTTAACACACCTGGCCAGCCAAAAGTTTCCATCATAAGAACAGAATCAATTAGTAATGTCTGCATGGGACACTGTTGAATTCTACTGCTACGTACATGCTGCAATTGATTGGTGATGCCTGTTGTGGTCAGGGATATTCCCCATCTGTCATCTACAAAGCTAAGTCACTTTCCTCTGAAGCAGAAAGGGAGGCCCTCAGGACCTTAAAAATTACCTTTTGGATGGTCATCCCCTATTTGGCCCTTTTCTGAAGATGTTAATCTTGGTTATAGTATAAAAAAAAATATCTAAAGTAGAAACACAGTACTGAATTAATTTCTCCTCCACGGAAATGACTAAATGTTTTCTTCCTTGCTGGAGATTCAAAAGGTGGTCTGGCTGTCACTGAAAGGGACCTTAGACCCATGAAGAATTCCATCCAGGAAAAGACAGGCAGATCTTGGCACAGTTCACTTCCCATGATGCTTTGATCCCAAAGTCCAAATGACCCACGGAGTCTGGGCCACTCATTTAGACACCTTGGTCTGCAGTGTGCTGGGCAGGTAGAGGTACCTCCAGATGGCATAGTAGTGGGTCCCAGCACCAAATGCCACAAAGAGGTGCCAGATGGCATGAGCAAAGGGAATTCTTCCATCGCTCTTAAAGAACACCATGCCCAGGCAGTAGAAAGCCCCTCCTGTCATCAGCTCCCAGATACCCTCAGTGTTGGGCTGTTGGAATAAAAGAAGATAAGTCAGAGGAAGAGCCGGTCGTTCCCTGCCACCCAGACCACCCATACAAGTGTAGAACAAGCCCAGAAGGAAGTCTCAACATGGTGCTATCAAATTTTCCCACCTTAATTCCCCAAATCTGCAATTGGTTGATGATGACAAACTGGACCCTCAGAGGCCCAGCACGTGGGAGAAGGCAAATGCAGCAGGATTAGAAGTCCAAGGCCAGCCTGGGCTACACTGGGCTGTGCCTCCACAAACAGACCCCCAAAGCTCAAAAGCTACTTTTATAATAGGGCCATATAACAAGTTCGTGAGGAACTTAAGGTAAATATTGAGAGCCTTCCAAAAGAAGGAGGAGGAGGAAGAGGAGGAGGAGGAGGAAGAGGGGAAAAGGGGAGGAAGAGGAGGGAGAGGGAGAAGAGGAGGAAGAGGAGGAAGAGGGGGAAGGGGAAGAGGAGGAAGAGAGGGAGAAAGGAGGAAGAGGAGGAAGAGGGGGAAAAGGGAGAAGAGGAGAAAGAGGGGAAGAGGGGGAAGAGGAGGAAGAGGAAGAGGAGGAGGAAGAGGGGAAGAGGAGGAAGAGGGGGAAGAGGGAGAAGAGGAGGAGGAGGAGGAGGAGGAAGAGGGGGGAGAGGAGGAGGAGGGGGAAGAGGAGGAGGAGGGGGAAGAGGAGGAAGAAGAAGAGGAGGAGGAAGAGGAGAAAGAGGAGGAAGAGGGGGAAGAGGGGTCAGCGAGAGACATGGTACCCTCAGCGGAGTATCCAGCCATCCCTCCCAACCAGTTCTATGCAGTTCTGCCCTAGTCACCCAAGGCCTTGGAGCCTCCGAGAAGGGCTACAGGATAGAGGTACAGAATATGAGAAGGACTCCATCTACACGGCCACGGGAATCACACACATGTTGAATGCAGACATTTAGTGTGGTTGCTTTAAAGTCACCCACACATCTGCCCATAAGCCCTCACCCACTCCCCTGCAAGTAAGCCTGACTCTGGTGGACTCGAGGAGGGTAGATGTTTATCTTCCCGGGCAAAAAAGGAAGTTTAGCAGTGGAGGAGAAAAGGGATTGTATGAGTTCGGTGTATGCGGGTGCCCAAGGAAGCCAGCAGAGGGCGCTAGGTGCCCTGGAGCTGGAGTTCCAGGTGTCTGTGGTCTGCTTCATGTAGATGCTGGGAGACACACTCATGCCTCTCCTCTAAACTGACACAGGATCCAATCTTTAGGCAAGCAGGTTCCGCCATCCTTTCTTTCTATGACTCAGCCATGACACAGTCTCTTAGAGACGGGCAAGAGACGCCTGCCTGCAACCACTGCGCTGAGGAAGCAGAGGACGAAGAGCTCAGGGGCAGCCTGGGCTCAGAACCGGCTCTCAAACAATACAAAAAGAAAACAGAGAGGAGAACTGGACACGAGAATGTTATTCAGCCTTGAAAAAGGAAGAATATTCTACATAAAAATTTGATGTTAGTCTGGGCTACATGAGAATCTCAAAAAAAAAAAAAAAAGTATTTCTTAGAGATCTTAAAGACGCTGTGGTGCTTAATTGTAACTGCCAAGCCGACCCAATCTAGAATTACCTGGGAAGAAGGTCACAAGGAAAGATCTAGATCAAGTTGTTTTGTGGGTATATTTATTGGAGATTATCTTATTATCGTTGATGTATGAAGACTCGTCCTAAAAATGGCCAGCACCATTCTCTGGATGAGTCTTGGACTATATAATGGTACGGACAGTAAGCTGAGCTCTAAGTACGCATTCATTTTCCTCTGCTCTTGGATGTGATTAGCTGCTGCTTGGCTTCCCCTCAACGATGAACTATAACCTGAAATTGTGGTCTGAACAAAGCCTTTCTTTCCTAAACTGCTTAATAAAAACTGACTTCATTTTTAGTTATGTGTATGCATATGGGAAGGGGTGTGTGGGTGCACCATTTGTGTGCAATGCCCATGGAGGCCAGAAGGGGGCACCAGATACCTGGGTCTGGAGTTAAAGGTGTTTGTAAACCACCTATTGTGGGTGCTAGGAACCAAACACAGGTCCTGTGTAAAAGCTGCAACTGCTTTTAACCATTTGAGCTATCTTTTCAGTTCAGCCCTCTAAGGCATTTTTTGTCACAGTAACAAAATGAAACTAAAACACACGCACGCATGCACACACGCACGCATGCACACACGCATGCATATTCCCCAGTCCTCAAGAGTATGGAAGCTGAATATTAACCACACAGTACACATAGCACCCAGTGCTTTCTAGCAGGAGCAACATGCCAGGCACCATGGTCAGTGCCTTGCTTGAACTGTCTGGTCAACTCAATAGAATATGGAGACCTAACCTTGGAGTTAGGCACAAGGGATGCTCTATTTCCCAGGTGAGATCTCCATGTTTTCTCTTCCCTTAGGCAAGCACACAGACTGTTTCCCCTGCTGCCAGAGAGGGCTTTATTGATAGTCTCAAGAGACAGGTCTTGCTAAGGCATGTGTTCCTTCCAGAAGATCGGAGACCTCATGATGGGCAAGTGAAACTTACCATGGAGAGGATGACCAGGGCGGGGAAGAAACCCATCACCACATAGCAGAGCAGCTCCACAAGCTTGTACCTGGGAAGACAAGTCATGTGGCCTCAGGACAAGCTTCCAAGGAAGGTCAGAGCACACAGGTTTCTGATGCTGAAGACCAGCACAGCAAGAAGAGGGGATCTTCTCTGTGTGGCACTCCTTGGCACATATTCTACCCAGAAATATCAATAGGCAATGGGGGTTGTGTGCCACCGATGTGTGGCCGATGCAGACATTACTAATTAATCCCAGCACCATCTCCCACAGGACCCAAGCAGCCATTCTCAATTGTGCTGAACTGCTAGATCAACTGAGCTCTATGCCCTTCTGGATTGTTTGTCTCCTGGAGTCCCTGGGGCCTCTGTGGATGCAGGACTTTGTTACTTTCTGATGCTTCCCCAGATTTTCTTTCCTCCCCCACTTAACGACTCTCATTCTAGTTCCATAGCAGTAAAAGTTTTTGGGGTATAGCCCTCTTAAAGGCTTTCCCCATTATCTAATAATATAGCCTAGGAAGGTGATAGGTAAACTAGACCAGTGACTCAAGTTACCTATGATGTCGTTAAAAGAATCTGGAGAGGACAGTGTGCTGGATAGATGGCTCAACAGTTAAGAGCACTTCTAGTTGGGTCCCCACAGTGGGCAGCTTACAACCATCTATAACTCCAGCTCTAGGGGATCTGACAGCCTCTTCTGGCCTCCTAGGGCACCTACACATGTGTGCATGTACATTCACACAGATACACATAAATGAACCTTTGTTGTGTGTGTGTGTGTGTGTGTGTGTGTGTGTACATTTGTGTGAGGTGTGTGTGCACATGAGTATGGGAGTCAGAGAATAGCCTCTTGTGTCATTCCTCAGGGGTTGTCCATCTTGAGAAAGGATCTCTCAATGACCTGGACCTTGTCAAGTAGGGTGAGCAGCAAGCCATGGGGATCCTCTGTCTTTATCTCTCGGCAGTAGGATGCTGGGCCCAGCTTTTAAAGTGTGCTCTGGGGATCAAGTTAGGTCTTGGTGCTTGAACACTGAAACTTCATCAACAGAGCCATCTTCCCAACACCCTCTACGATAGCTCTTTTGGAAGACACATAGGACCCAGAGAGATGGCTTCCTTGGCAAAGGGCTTTCTGTACAAGCACGAGGACCTGAGTTCAGATCCCTGCAGCCACATAAAAGCCAGGCCATGATCACACACATCTGTACCCTCGTCTCTAGGAGAAAAGAGTCAGGATTCCTAGAGCTTGCTGGCCTAAAGGCCAGCTACTTGATGAGCTCTGGATGAGAGATCCAGTCTCAAAAAAGCAAGGTGGAGTGGTTGAGGAGATCATCCACATACTCTGGCCCCTACACACACACAGGTACACACACACAGAGACACACACACAGATACACACACAGACACACAGATACAAACAGAGAGAGAGAGACAGAGAGAGAGAGAGAGAGAGAGAGAGAGAGAGAGCGCTTCAGAGCTTCACATCTGTCCCTCTTGGCCAGGTGTACACCCATGGGCCTCCTCAAGGATACAAGGATACAAACAAGGCTGGGTCCTCACCTTTCATGGGGTCATCCTTGGGGCTCACCTACTTGGGGGTGCTGAGTAGGTAGTACTGAAAAACTAAGGGACACCTTGCCAATCTAAGACTCCCCAGCCTTCACTTACCGTTCATGGAAGAAAAAGACATAGACAGTTCCAATGGAGGCCATGATCCAGACCAGCCAGCGCATGTGGGAGGCCCAGGGGCCCAGCTCCCGAAGGTTCAGCCTGGGAGAGAAGAAAGCCAAGTCTGAGAGAACCAGCATGGCTCAGCACTACAAGGCCAGACTGTCCCAGGAAGCTGATGCCAGAGCAACCCAGTCCCCAGTGGCTGCCTGGGAGGAATGAAGACTCTCACAATGGTGGGGTAGAATGCTACACAAAAGGCATTGGCAGGGGTTGGGGCTTTAGCTCAGTGGTAAAGCGCTTGCCTAGCAAGCACAAGGCCCTGGGTTCAGTCCCCAGCTAGAAAAAAAAAAGGCATTGGCAAAGTTTCGATGGCGGCACATGCTTGTCATCCCAGCACTCAGGAGGCTGAGGCAGGAGAACTACCAGTTTCAGACCTGTATGAGCTATACACATGAGATAAGACCCAGACCCAGACAGAAACTAGCCTCACAGCAGGGACGACAGTAAAGTGCCAGCCACTTAAGCAAAAAGACATGAGTTCAAATTCCCAGAACCCACAAAATCCCCAGTGACAGGGAGGCAGACGCAGGAGGATCCCTAGGGCTCACTCAGCAATCAGTCTAGCCTTATAGTGAGTAGTGGTAGGATCAGTGAGACCCTTCCTCAAAAATAAGGAGGAGGCCAAACAAGGTTGAAACCAGACCTTCATGTGACCTCTGTCTTTCACATGAGTGCATGGACACATGTGCACCCACATGTGCACCAGAACATATATACACATATAGATCACATGCAGAAATAAACATGGCCCTTTGGTCATTTACATTCCTTCTGTTGGTTCCGTTTAACTGATACACAGTACCATGCCCAGTTCTTGTAATTTTATACAATATTTTGAGAACGTCCGTGTGTTTTTTTTTAAACATTTATTTTGGGAGTGTGTGGATGTACTCAGACACCATGGTGCACGTGTGGAGGTCAGAGGACACATTTTGGAGGGGTTGGTTCCCTTCTTCTACTCTATGGCTTCTGGGGAGAAAACTCAGATTTGCCTGTAGAAGTCAGGGTTGTCTACAGGCCCCTAATTCTTTAACCTGCTAAGTCATCTTGTTTGTTTGTGTGTGTGTGTGTTTGGCTGGTTGGTTGGTTGGTTGGTTGGTTGGTTGGTTGGTTGGTTGGTTGGTGGTGGAGACAGAGTCCCTCTACCTAGCCCTGGCTAGCCTGGAACTCACTATGTAGTCCAGGCTACCTTCAAACTCACAGAGATCCATCTACTTCTGCCTCCTGAGTGCTAGGATTAAAAATGCAGGGGTTGGGGATTTAGCTCAGTGGTAGAGTGCTTGCCAAGCAAGCCCAAGGCCCTGGGTTCTGTCCTCAGCTCTGGAAAAAAAAATGTGAATGACTGCGTCAGGCTAAGTCATCTTAAGGGCCCTATTCACAGTCATTGTAAAGTAGAATGGAAGGCAAGGCTGGGATCTCTAAGTTCAAGGCCAACCTGGTCTACAGACCAAGTTCCAGGATGGCCAAGGATACACAGAGAAACCTTATCTTGGAAAAAAATAGGCGTATAGATTGTTTGAACCAACATGGTGAAGTCCCCAGAGGCTGTTATAGCTGTTGGAGCTGGGAGATCAGTCACGAACAGCAAGCGTGAGTTTGGAGAAATGGCTCAGTGGCTATGACTATTGGGCCAGCGATGGCAGAACACAGCTTCGGTCTCAACCCTGGGAAAGCAGAGCCAGGTGGAAACCAAGCCATCCAGGATTGCACAGTAGGCCCTTCAGAGAGAGAGGGCAAGGAGGGAGAGAGGGACGGAGGAAGAAAGACAGAGGGAAGAGAGGGAGGAAGAGAGAGAGAGACAGAGACTTGTTGCTCTTGCAGAGAATCTAGGTTCGATTCCAAGCACCCACATTGGCCACCTGTAACTCCCGTTCCAAGGGGCTTGAAGCTCTCTTCTGGCCTCCACAGTCTGCACATGGGGCACCTACACACAT
The DNA here is from genome assembly GCF_011064425.1 of Rattus rattus. Taxonomy (NCBI): domain Eukaryota; kingdom Metazoa; phylum Chordata; class Mammalia; order Rodentia; family Muridae; genus Rattus; species Rattus rattus. The sequence continues at coordinate 10,569,835 of NC_046169.1, read as the reverse complement.
TGTCACACACAGACACGTACATGCATATGTATATAATATATATGTTTACATTATATAAACCTATAAACAAAAGCACATAACATGTTGGAAAGAGAAGGAGGCTGAAGATTATGGGATGGGAAGAATGGAATGCCGGATCAAAGTGAGTTACAAAAGAGGATATATAGCTGATAGTTTTCCTGGTTCTAACTCTGTCGTGGATTTTCTGTTTGGGGTGATGGATACTGTGATGGTTTGCATATGCATGGCAGGGAGTGGCACTATTAGAAGGTGTGGCCTTGTTGGAGGAAGTGTGTCACTGCTGGGGTGGGCTCGAAGACCCTCCTCCTAGCTGCTTCGGGATGCTGTCTGTTCCTGGCTTCCTTCAGGTGAAGAAGCAGAACTCAGCTCCTCCTGCACCATGCCTGCCTGGATGCTGCCATGCTCCTGCCTTGACGATAATGGACTGAACCTCTGAACCTGGAAGCCAGCCTCAATTAAATGTTGTCCATTTTAAGAATTGCCTTGGTCACGGTGCCTGTTCACAGCAGTAAAACCCTAAGACAGATATGTGCATAAAAATACATTTGATAATAAATGTGTAAAATCCAATAAGAAGCGTTACAGCATCCACTCCAAATGGCTACTCTAGCTGTACAGAAGCTCACTGAGATGTACAGACTGGGGGCATGGCTAATTTTGGCACACGCTTTTATTTAAACAAGTTTCCATAATAAAGTATATAAAATTTGAAACAAAAATAATACATCTTAAAAGGGAAGAAGAAATGCAGCATGGCCTGAGCGATGGCTCAGTGGTTAAGAGCACTGGCTGCTCTTCCAGAGGTCCTGAGTTCAGTTTCCAGCAACCACGTGGTGGCTCACAACTGTCTGTAACCCCAGTTGCAGGAGCTCTGACACCCTCACAAAGACATAGACATATATGGAGGCAAAACACTAATGCTCATAAAATAAAAATAATTAAATTAAAAAAAAAAGAATAGCAATGTGGTCGTTAGTGCTGTCAACGAAATAAAATGTACATGTATGTAGGGAGAAAAATGTAGGGACATTTTTCTTCAAATTCCTGCTGTTCTCCAAACCAAGAGCTGGAATAAATATCTTCTCCCTTAAGTTGCTTTCGCCAGTGAATCTATCACAGCCCAGGGTGGATGGCAAGACAGCAAGATTATATTCTTTGCATACAGGATAAATTACATGTAGATGTGGAGAGAGATCTGAGTCCCTTCCCATGCAGGGAGGCTTAGAAAAAGACAATTAATAAGGGGATGAAGAAGAGCCTTTAACTCTACACTGGAGTGAATTCCTTGGATGAGAAAGCCTTTAACATTTTTTAAAACTATGTATCTGTGTGTAGCGGTACACATGAGTGCAGGTGCCAGTGGAGGCCAGAAGAGGGCGCTGTATTCCTTAGACCCGGAGGTACAGGTGGTTGTGAGCTGTTCAACATGGGTGCTGGGAACTGAACTTGGGTTCTCTGCAAGGGTAGCAAGTGCTCTCAACTGCTGAAAGAAAAGGGGGGAGGTGAAGAAAGAGGAGGATGAGGGTGATGATGATAAGGAGGAGGAGTCAGACACTGAGTAGGGAGGCCCTCTACTCAGGACGTAACTGAACGGTCATCACAAAGGCGTTAAGCAGCTGAGCATGGCTGCACACACCTAGTCCAGTCTCTGGGAAGACTGAAGTCGGAGGATCTGCTCATCAAAGTTCCTGACCAGCCAGGGCTACACAGCAAGACCCCAACTCAGAAAGTGGGGGGGAGGATGTTTACCTAGCACTTGTGAAAGAAAACCTGGGTTATACCCACAGCACAGTAATTAAAAAATAGTAGTGCTCGGCTTTCTGTGTGGAAGAAACCTGATCATTCGAATTCCTGATCCTGCCTCAGTGAACAAGGTGAAGAAGGAGAGAGGATGACTCTGGATATCACACATAAAATATGCATACACACATGTACACCACACACACATACTCATGCATACGGTCACACACACACATGCACACACACACACACACACACACACACACACACACACACACACACGCACACAAAGGACAATAAGCAGAAAAACTAGAAAAATTTTGGGGTTTTATTTTGTTTTCGAGACAGGAACCCACTGTGTAGCTAGGGTTGGCCTCAAACTCTTGATCTCCCTGCCTCAGCCTCCCAAAGTCTGGGGATGCAAGCACATGCCACACACTTGTCTAAATATACACGTAATACTGTCCAATACATGTATGTCCGCCCCCTTCATAGAAAGGAAGCACAGTTCGGAGATAGAGAACTGGTTTGATTTCCAGAACCACAGAGGAAAAAGGATAAAAGTAAATTGAAGAAGGAACATGTAGCCCCACTGAGCTCAAACTGCCAGAGACGTACCTGTCTCTGCCTCCTAAGTGCTGGGATTAAAGGCCTGTGCGACCACACCCAGAAATAAGTAAAGCTTTTCAATCATACGTATAAGCCAGGCACCGTCAAACACACTTGCAATCTTGGCACTTGGAAAGCAGAGGCCGGAGGATCAGAACTCCGAGGCCAGCCTCAGCTACATGGGTAATTCAAGGCTGAGACCCAGTCACACACACACATGAAAAGATAATAATAATGATTAAAAAAACCCTCACATGCATATCTGCAAATATGTGCATCTATACATTGGCATCGACTGATATCTGTAAATATATGTTAATGCATGCTAATATATGCACAAGTATTTGCATACACAGCCACACAACACTTGCTCTCTTTTTTGCCCACAATTCTTGAAGGATACAAAAGGTAGATAATTCTTGGCATAAGAGTAAGGATGAGCCTGTCTTCTTACCTACTCCTCTGCCTGTGTGACCGCCAGCCACCCACCCAAATTCAATCATGAGAAAGGAAGGAAGGCAGTCAGTGGGGGCGGGGGGCGCTGGCACTCACCAAGGAGCATAGGAGGCCGCAATGAAGAAGTAAATCACCATCCTGTCGATCATGTGCAGGCAGTGTTCTACCATCCTGGTCAGGGAGAAAAGGAGTCAGGTCACAGCCTCTGTGCCAGCAGGGAAGCCCAGCAGCACCCCAGGCACTGCCTAGGGACAGCGCTGCCTTCCCTATGGGGAGAGAGCCTGAGAGATGGGATTAGGAAAGGTCCCACCCCTCCTTTCCGCTCCAGCCTCGGTCTCTCCGTCTCTCCACCAGAGCCACAGTTTTCCAGGTCGCCTATCATTCTTGGGTTATTATCCATTAAGAGGAGTGCTAACACACCTCTAACTACATGTGTGTAGAGTGTACGTCCATGAGCCCTTCTGTGGGTTGGGCAGGGGGTACCTGAGATGGCTCTTCTTCCATGAGACTGTGTGGAAAATGGTGGATACCACAAAGAGGCCACAAAGGCCAAGGCCGTAGATCCAGGCGGATATGGTCTCCCAGTCATCATCAGACAGGAAGTAGAGGTTGGAGCTGCCAAGGATGCTGGGAATGATCCAGAACTAGACGGAGAGAAGACAGATCAGGGTCAGCCTTTTAAAGAATAGATACCTTTTATAAAGATCCATTTCCTTTTTAATTTTGTGTATATGTGTGGAGTGGGAGAGGGGCTGTGCACGTGCACGCAGGAGGCAGCAGAGGCCAGAAGAGGACATTAGACTCCTAGACTTTCAGATGGTTGTAAGACATCAGGCCAAGGTGCTGGGAAACAAACCAGGTCCTCTGCAAGAGCAGTATGTGTTCTTTTTTTTTTTTTTTTTTCTTTTTCAGAGCTGGGGACCGAACCCAGGGCCTTGCGCTTGCTAGGCAAGCGCTCTACCCCTGAGCTAAATCCCCAACCCCGCAGTATGTGTTCTCAACTGATGAAGTGTCTCCCACCCTCGGGGACCAAGTCTCGTATGTGAGAGGGTGTGGGATTTGGAGCCCAGCAGGCTATTTATGTGACTCTATATGGTGCTGGGCTATGCTTATGCCTATGGAAGCTGTCATTTCTCAGCCATTGTTCTTTCTTCTTGTTTGTATTAAACATTTTTGTTCAGCGTGTATGTGTGTATGTGTATGTATATGTGTATATGCACATGTGTATGCATGTGTGTGTATATGTGTGCATGTGTGTATGTGTGTGTGCATGTGCATGTATGCATGTGTGTGTGGGTCATGTGTGTATGTGCATGTGTGTATATGTGTGTGTGCATGCATGTACGTACACTTGAGTCAGAGTGCACTATCAGACACTGAAGTCAATTCTCTCTTTCTGCTGTGTAGGCTTTGGGGACTGAACTCAGGTCCTCATGCTTGTGGAGAAAGCCTTTTACCCACTGGGCCATCTCCACTGGACAGCCTCAGACTTTTGAGCAATGCCCAAGGGAGCACAGAGCCCCAGGATCTCTGAACTCCCTCCCTTTCTCCAGATCAGCAGTTCTCTTATGTTCTCAGGATCCCCCAGCCATACATTTATTTTCATTGCTACTTTATAATGGTTTTGCTACTGAGCATTATCTCAGTTCCTAAGACCATCAGAAATGTGTGTGAGTGTGTGTGTGTGTGTGTGTGTGTGTGTGTGTGTGTGTGTGTGTGTGTGTGTAATATGTGTTTTCTGAAGCCATGACTCACAGATTAAGAATCGCTGCTAGGGGGTTGGGGATGTAGCTCAGTGGTAGAGCGCTTGCCTAGCAAGCGCAAGGCTCTGGGTTCGGTCCCCAGCTCCGAAAAAAAAAAAGAAAAAGAAAAAGAAAAAAAGAAAAAGAAAGAATCACTGCTAGATCATGCAGCCCGAGACCTAGGCAGTATGGTGCCCACCAAGCACGTGAAGGATAACAGTTTCACGTAAGAAGTGAGACATTTGTTGGGGATTTAGCTCAGTGGTAGAGTGCTTGCCTAGCAAGTGCAAGGCCCTGGGTTCGGTCCTCAGCTCCGGGGGGGAAAAAAAAAGGGAGAAAGAAGTGAGACATTTTATTTCAGAGGAATAGATTCCATTTTCATTTTCCCGAAACTTTAAGTGACAAATAAAATGTAAAACACACCTACCAGGCACAAAAGAGACACCTCAGTGGTTAAGAGCAATGGTTGCTCTTCCAGAGGACCCAGGTTCAATTCCCAACAACCACATGGTGGCTCACAACTGTCTGTAACCCCGGCTCCAGGGGATCTGATGCCCTCTTCTGGCCTTTGTGGGTACCAGGCATACACATGGTGAACAGACATACATCCAGGCGAAATATCCATAGACAGGAAATTACAACCACAACATAAAACTTGTACTTAGTGGACTGGAGGGCTGGCTCATGGGAAAGGCACTTGCCACACAAGTGTGAAGACCTGAGTTCAAATCCCGAGAACCCACATAATGCCAGACATGGTGGTTGGAAGCCAGGATAATCCAAGGCTTTCCCTGAGGTCCTGATGTGTGGAGAAGGAACATAGTTCTTTGTCTAAAAGCATGAACATGCTTGACAGCGTCAGTAATGGTCTGGGGCCAGAGTCTTGGGAACCCAACTCTTTCCTACTAAGGGCTGTGCTTATTGTCCCAAGGCCACCGTGTGCCCAGTCTGTGACACACTTGAGACATGCTGTGTCCCTTTTGCACGACATTGCTTGATTAGCTTCCTGCTCGCTTCATCCCATTGTGTGATAGATTTCTGCCGACTGTCCCATTTGCCCCTGCCAATGGTGTGGAAGATGTGCTGATGGAACATGCCTTAGATCCTAGCTCTTGGGAGGCAGAAGCATGGAGATCTGTGAGGCCAGCCTGGTCTATAGCGTGAGTTCCAGGACAGCCAGGGATACACAGAGAAACCCTATCTCTAGAGAGATAGAAAGAGAAAAGACGCTGTGCTTGTTAATATACTTATGGTGTGAGTGAGTCACGAGGGCTCCGCCCCCTCAATGCCTCTGTTTAGGACCCTCGTTCCTGCGGTTTAGGTCACACGGTAGCACATGTCTATAACCCTGGGACTTGTACGTTATCCCAGCATTTCCACGGTGAGATGAAAGAATATCCAGGTACACATGGACCAGCTAGCCTGGGCTAGACCATTGAAGCAGAGACCATTTCAAGCAAGGTGGAAGGTGATAAATGGCACCCGCGATTATCCTCCGCCCTCCAC
>NC_046169.1:10463761-10558761 GCF_011064425.1 Rattus rattus | reverse complement strand
TAGTGCTGGTGTGGCAAGGCAGGGGCAAAGGTTGGAGGGGAGCTGGCCAGGGCTGTTCCTGGGGCTTGTCCTGTCCTGGTGGTTCCCTGTCTGATTCAGATGACAACCTAGATGACTCTGGAGACCGCACTGGCTCCCGTGACCTGCCTGCTCTGACCACTGCTCTTCCCAGCATCCAGCCCTTGTCATGTAAGCACACCAGCCCAGCAGTAAGCATGATCACAGCCATGTACCCACTGTCACATGCACAGGCAAACGCTGAGCTTATCAGTCAGGTGAGAAAATGGAGACTCCCCGCTGAAAGCCCGAGTTTCAGGGAAACAACAACTCCCAGGGTTTTCCATCCCAGGGTGGGTGCCTTTGCAGGGGCGATTGCCGAGCAGACATGCAGGTGCGGGAGAGTTAACTCGGTGGTTAGGAGCACTGGCTGTTCTTCCGAAGAACCCATGTTCAATTTGCAGCACACAGTTCTCTGTAAGTCCAGGTTCAGGGGATCTGAGATGTATACATCCGCACAAAACCCCGTACACAGAAAACAAAAATAAACTTAAAGGAAAAGAAAGAAAACTCGGCAGGCATTCAGTCTTGATGGTGCAGGTCTATTCTCCAAGCTACTTGGGAGGCTGAGACAGGAGAGTCACAAGTTTGAGAACTGCTGGAGATAGATGGTGGGGATGAGACCAACCCCGTGCAACTTAGTGGGTCCTGACGAAAAGCAAAAAGAGGTTGGGAGACGTGGCTAGAATTCCCCAGTGAGGGGCTGGGGGCGTGGCTCAGTGGTAGAGCCCCTGCCTAGAATCCCCCAGTGAGGGGCTGGGGGCGTGGCTCAGTGGTAGAGCCCCTGCCTAGAATCCCCCAGTGAGGGGCTGGGGGCGTGGCTCAGTGGTAGAGCCCCTGCCTAGAATCCCCAGTGGGGGCTGGGGGCGTGGCTCAGTGGTAGAGCCCCTGCCTAGAATCCCCCAGTGAGGGGCTGGGGCGTGGCTCAGTGGTAGAGCCCCTGCCTAGAATCCCCAATGAGGGGCTGGGGGCGTGGCTCAATGGTAGAGCACCTGCCTAGAATCCCCCAATGAGGGGCTGGGGTCTTGGCTCAGCTTATACGAGACTCTATATTCAAGCTCCAGTGGCACAACTAAAATTTTAAAGAAGGCCGAGAACAACCTAGAACAGGATGTCATATAAGACCGTTGCAGGGCAAAGATGGCCTCAAGCCACAGAAGCAGCAAAGGTCCCCGAACCCAGAGCAGGAGCCACTGGAGCTAGAAAGCAGCAGGCCTTCCAACACCTCCATCCCAGAACTCGGCCCTCCCTCCGACGACGACAGTGAGAATAAGTGTGTGTGTCAGCTGGGTGCCGGCTACTCCACTGCTGCGGGCAGAGGACGCTGGTCCAGGGCAGACCACGGTGTCGGTTCACTCCATCAAAGCCCCAAGAGGCAGGGACAATTGATGCTGCCAACAGCTGGACTGCGGGTGGGCGGAGAGCTGGTACAGTGACCCACAGGTGGGCAAGCTCATCATCCTCTGGGCGGCGGGGGTGGGTGGGGTCCTGCACCTGCCACCAGGCACCACCAATACTCCCCTGTGCCTTTAATACCAGGCAAGCCACCCCATGGTGCCAGCCGTGTGGGTCCAGGGTGATGTCACGGTTGCCGTGGAGACCTAGGGCAGGCCATTATTTATTTATTTCTGTCCTCCACAAAACTCCCCTTGTCTCTCCTTTAGGCTGTAGCTATTGAATGGAGGGTGACGGGAGGAGAGGGTTGAAGGTGGGGGGAGCATGCCTTGGCAGAGGTCCAAGAAATCATTCCCACCACCCTGAAGACCCACAGGCTTTTCCATTAACTCCTTGTCACCCGGCATTTTTCTTCAACAAGCCCTAGACAGGCATTTTTACATGGTAATAAATTCCCGCTTTATGCTTTAATTTTTGTACAATAAAATTGTCTCCCTATTTTGTAACATGGTTGTAGGGGCTTGAATGGATTTTTTTGGTCATGGGCTCACCATCATACTTAAATAACGGTACAACTGGGGCAACCAACAGCACGTGCCTCTAACCCCATCAGGATCAGTAGTTAGGGGCAGCCTGAGCTACACGGTGAGTTTGAGGTTAGCCTGAACTATCAGACCCCGTTTTGGAAAAACAATAGATGGATCAAGTCACAGCACATTCTTAGGAGGGAGGGAACTGTGCTTTGAACAGGAAATAATCTGTGCAAATGTGTCAAAGTGGAACTTGTATATCAAAACCAAAAATGGGCCATGCTAAAGGAAACCTTAGGGCTGAGGTTGCAGCTCAGTGCTCAGTGGTAGAGCCCCTGCCTAGAATCCCCCAGTGAGGGGCTGGGGTGTGGCTCAGTGGTAGAGCCCCTGCCTAGAATTCCCCCAGTGAGGGACTGGGGGCGTGGCTCAGTGGGAGAGCAGCTGCTAGAATCCTCCAGTGAGGGACTGGGGGCGTGGCTCAGTGGTAGAGCCCCTGCCTAGAATCCCCCAGTGAAGGACTGGGGTGTGGCTCAGTGGTAGAGCCCCTGCCTAGAATCCCCAGTGAGGGGCTGGGGCGTGGCTCAGTGGTAGAGCCCTGCCTAGAATCCCCAGTGAGGGGCTGGGGCATGGCTCAGTGGTAGAGCCCCTGCCTAGAATTCCCCCAGTGAGGGGCTGGGGGCGTGGCTCAGTGGTAGAGCCCCTGCCTAGAATCCCTAGTGAGGGCCTGGGGGCATGGCTCAGTGGTAGAGCCCCTGCCTAGAATCCCCCAGTGAGGGGCTGGGACGTGGCTTGGCAGAAGAGTGCCTGTTTGGGATGTAATAAGGCCCTGGTTTCTGTCCACGACATTGCAGGGGGATGAGGATCCTTATTAAAGGTCATTTTGGTGATAACTCCCAACTCTTCTTTTCCCCATTGTACAACCTTTAGGTCAGGTTTTAACGTTTAGTGTAACGCAGCTGAGACTCTTTGGTGTTGTCCTGTGTTCTTTCCTTTTATCTTAGAGAAGGAGCTGGGGTGGTGTGTGTTCGTGTGGGTACCCATGTGCTTGGGTGTCTGTGGAGACCAGAGGCTGACGCTGGGTCTTTTCCTTAGCTGGCCTCCACCTTCTTTTCTGAGATCTCAGGGTCTCTCACTACACCTGAAGCTCACCGACTTGGCTCAATTGGCTGCCAATGAACTCCAGGGATGATGCACCAGTGTCTGCCCACCCCAGAGCTGCGGTTACAGATGTACACTGCCATCCCGGGCTTCTTACATTGGTCTTGCATGGTAGACACTTGACGTCCTGAGCCATGTCCCCAGGGTCAGAGTTTTGGTGTAAACAGACAGAATATGTCAAATATAGATGCTTCGGGACCAAGCTGGAGTCAAAGAAGCAAACCCAAGGCTGCAGGAAACTGGGTGTGTTAATCCCAGCATTGGGCAGGCAGAAGCAGCAGACTCCGGGGTCCAGGGCCAGCCTGGGCTACATGGCTAACACCTTGTTTGAAACTAACAAACAAACAAACAAACAAACAAACAAAGACAGAAATCTCCCATGCGAGAGCCAACACTCTTAGCAGGCCCATGATAGGCAAAGTAAACACAGGGCTAAGCACTGCTCCCCCATGGCTGGAGAACAGAAGTCCCATTCCGAGGCCAACCTTGAAGCCCTGATGACCATGTGGCTGCAGCCCCTTGGCAACCGGCAGATGAGCACAGCATACTGAATCCCCCCCTCCTGGCTGGCCAGTCGAGCTGACTTGCTGAGCTCCACGTTCAGTGGGAGACTATCGGAAAAATAAAACAGAGGGAAACTAAGGAAGACACTTGGAGTCAGTCTCTCTGAACACTTGTGCACGTGTACAGCCGCACAGCACACGCGTAGGTGAGCGTATAGTCACCACCAAAAGGAAAGAGGGCCAGCGAGATGGCTCAGCAACTAAAGGCACTTGCTACCAAACCTTGAGTTCAAATCCTGGGACCTACATGGTGGCGGGAGAGAACCAACTCCCACAAGCTGATCTCTCACTTCCACATGGGTTCCATGGCGTATGTGTATCCCCACATACAGATTAATACAAAAAAATCAAATCAAAAGGGAGGGAGTTGTGGGCTTTTATAGTCTACAGCTCAGGAGAACCTCAAAACACGATGCTAAGGTCAGAGGGCGTAGCCCACTGAATGCTTGCTCAGTATGCACGAGACCCCGAACTTAACCTCCAGCTCCCCACTCTCCTAAAAGCTATGCTAAATGAAAGGAACCTGTTGCAGTAAATATCACTTGGGAGGTTTCTACCCCACCTTAGATCATTTGATCCCCAAATAAAAGACATCAAACGTGTCTTGAAGCAACTCGACCTTGGGACACAGAGCTTAGCATTACAATACCACAGACCAAACCTCAACAAAACCAGTGCAAAAAGTCCACATAGCCTTGAGCGTTCAGTCCTCCTGCTTCTGCCACCCCAGTGCTAGGACCACAGAGGCATGCCACCTCGCCTGGCTGGTCACGCAATCTCTAAGTGTCGAGGCCACTTCGTTACCTGGAGAAGCAGGAAATATGAAGGAAAGACAGCCAGGCCTCGCCGTCAGCTACTCCAGGAAAAGACTAGATGCAAACAGGATGAGAGGGATACTAGTTTTCAGATATAGCCCAGGCTGGCCTGGAAATTACAGCAATCCTCCAGCCTCTGCTGCCCAAGATTATGGGCACAGGCCACTGTGCTCAATGTATGCAGTGTTGGGTCTCAGACATCCTAGGCAAACATCTACCAACTGAGCCACATTTCAGCCCTATTTATTTATTGACTGATTGATTGATATTGATTGATATTGATTTGTTTAGTACTGAGGCTAGAACCTCATGCTAAGCCCCACAGAGCCACATACACAGCGTTTTAATAAAAATTCCAAAATAAAATCTAATAAAACACATTTTTTTCTTTTTTTTTTTTTTCAGAGCTGGGGACCGAACCCAGGGCCTTGCGCTTGCTAGGCAAGTGCTCTACCGCTGAGCTAAATCCCCAACCCCAATAAAACACATTTCAAATACTAAAGTCCAGGTTTTAAATCACTGTGCAAGACCAGAAGGACACACACACACACACACACACACACACACACACACACACACACACAGGAAGATGGGCAGGTAGGCAGGATGGCTAAAAGTTCAAAAGGTAGAGGAGCTTGCAGCCAAGTCTGAGGACTTGAGTTCAATCCCCAAGACCCACAGGTGGAAGGAAAGAACTAACTACTAAAAGTTGTTCTCTGAACTTCATTGTGAGCTGTGTGTAAAATAGAATCTCACCTCCAGTGGCCCTGTTTCACACACACACACACACACACAGTCACACACATGCACACGCACACACAGTCACATGCACACGCACACATGCACACATAGACACAGAGAGTCACACACACACAGAGTCACATACATACACACACACACATGCACACTCACACACACACACACACATCAGTGGTTCTCCACTGGGCGGGCAGCAGAGCTGGCTAAAGTGAATGTGAGAAACCCCTGGATGCCCATTCACAGGAGTGAAAGATAGGAAATGCACACCAGGACCTCCCAGGCCACTTCAGAAGCCATGAGGGCTAAACCTAGAAACTCAGCGAGCAGCAGGCAAGGCTGAATGACCTGTGCACAGTTCCAGTGTGTTCCTGTCAACCAACAATGGGAAAACTGGACTCTGCAGAGAGAGGTAGGAGACTGACTATGGGCAGGTCAGACCTGGAGAAGAGAGGAAACATGGTGGATGGGGAGGGCCTGCCTCGCGTCTGCAGGTTCTCCCTCTCTCTCTGGCCTGTCCTTTGGGTGTGGAGGTCTGCATCCCCAGAGAGAAGGAGAATTGCTACGATCATCGACCCTCCCCTTCCCCCACCCCCGGGCTGGTGCCTGCCACTGGCGACCCTGAGTCCTTTGGACAAGAGACTAAAGAGGTTTGCCCAGACTTCTGCACAAAGGGAGTTCTGTCTGTCGGTCCCACAGAGGCCAAGGACAGCCAGGAACAAGTGGGCCTCCTCCGGGAGGCAGCTCTCCCTTCTCTTTGGAGCCCCATGCAGTTTCTTTGTGCCCATTCATGGATTCAGGGCTCCTCCCACAGGGCTCACAGTGACCTGGCTCAGTCTCTGGGAAAGAGACCTTGGGCTTGTGCCACCTGAGGCTCATGGCATGAAAATCAGCAGGCAAGCCAGGCCTAGGGGTACAGGCATTTCACCCCATTTACTTGTGAGGCTAAAGCCGGAGAATAGCAAATCCCAGGTCTGCTTGGGTTACAGTGTGAGTTCAAGATCAGCTTGAAGAATTTAGTGAGACCTTGTCTTAAAATTTAAAAGGGCTGGGGGTGGAGTTGGTAGAGCCCTGCCTAGAATCCCTAGTGAGGGGCTGGGGGGGTGGCTCAGTGGTAGAGCCCGTGCCTAGAATCCCTAGTGAGGGACTGGGGTGTGGCTCAGTGGTAGAGCCCCTGCCTAGAATCCCCCAGTGAGGGGCTGGGGGTGTGGCTCAGTGGTAGAGCCCCTGTCTAGAATCCCCCAGTGAGGGGCTGGGGTGTGGCTCAGTGGTAGAGCCCCTGCCTAGAATCCCCAGTGAGGGGCTGGGGGCGTGGCTCAGTGGTAGAGCCCCTGCCTAGAATCCCCCAGTGATCCCATTATTCACCTCTCCCAAGGAACACATCACAGGCAATCCCTTCACCTAGCACACCTGGTCCTGGTAGGATAATATGGTATTACCATTCAATGGACAGAAACACAGGTGTGCACACAGGACAGCTAAGTTCACTCTACTCAACCCCCTAGCAATTAGCAACCATTGTACCCTACTACCAACATAGCTGTGTTGATTTAATGGCACCCCTAAGGGAGTCTTGATTAGGGAAAAGCTTAGGTCCCAAGCTAGTCTTGCTCCTTAACCCACACATACTAGCAGACTCATCCACAGTTCCAAAAAGAGGGTCCATCCCAGCTGACCTCAGAGCTCTATCCTAAGCCCAGCTCCCTGCAGAGTTTGGTCCAGGAAGGAAAACAGGTTCTCCAGCCACAGCTCCAAAAAGTCATGTCAGTATGGCCTGGGAACTAGCAGGAGATGTTCACGAAGGGCTGGGGATGTGGCTAAGTGGGTAGAGTGCCCGGTAAGCATGCTTGAGGGCCACAGTTCAAGCCCACCAACTGCATAAAGCTAGGCATGGCGGTGTATACCTGTAACCCTAGCATTAGGAAGATCAGTGTGGGCAGATCAGCAGTTCAAGGTTATTCTCGACTACATGGCTAGTTTAAGACTAGTTGGGATACATGAGATCTTATCCAGAAGGAAAGAGAGAGAAAAGGAGAGGGGAAGTAGGTTAGTTAACACAACACGCAGTGATACAGACCTGTGATCCCAGCACTCAGGAGGCTGATGTAGGAAGATCACTGATTTGAGGCTAGCCTGAGCTACATGGTGAGAGCCTGTGTGAAAAAGCAAAAGCTCTGGTACTCACTGAGATGCCTCAGTGAGTAAAGGACCTGCCCACAAGGGTAACTAACCACTTGAGTTCATTTCTGAGACCCATGTGGTGGAAGGCATGAGTCAACTCTGGGGGAGCTGTCCTCTGACTTCTACACACACACACACACACACACACACACACACACACACACACACACACACACACATAAATAGTAAAGTTTTTAAAATCCCAGAGTCGAAGGATTTCCTGGTACATAGTATATCTTATTTTCACTCCAATTCCATTCCCTCCCCACCCTCCAAACACAGGATCCAGGCACAGGTTCCCAAGTAAGGTAGCCACAGACAGATTCCCCGGGAGCGTTCTGGAACAAACTGCAAACTGCTCTCCCTCTCTCCCTGTCTTTCTCCCTGTCTCCCTCCTTCTCCCTCCCTCCTCTCCCTCTCTTCCCCTGTCCCTTCCCTCCCCACATCTAAGGATATCCACACTCCAAATGCAACCCTGGTCGATCAATTTGTTTCCCTCTGAGACCTGTCTTCAAAATGCAGCCTTGGCTTTATCCTGGATCCAACTGCTTTGACATTCTCAGTGAGAGAGGTCCTTAGCTAAGGGGGGCAGCAGCAGCTGGGGAAGCAGGCAGGTTCTCTTTATTAATAGAAAATATTGAAAGGGGTAATCAGGAAACTACAACGCCCTAATGACCGAAGGAATTGATTCTCATCTTGATAACTTGATAATGGCCAAAGGGACTAGTGGATGTGAGGTTGCCGGGCAACAGAATGCTCCAAAAGAGCTGACCATTATCTCCACCGATCAATGTAGCATAGTTGGAAGCGTTGCTGTCTCCGCCCCCTGTTGAGTTGTGAGTGAAATGCATCAAGCACTCTGGTTTCCTTTTCAGAAATGTCGATTGTGAGTATCATTAAGCCCCGGGTAAGTACATCTGTGCTGCTATGGAGCCACCAGCCACATAGCTAATTAAATATGAATTCATTAAAAGTAAGAACTTGGTTGTCATGATGTCTGCCTGCAATCTCAACCCTCTGGAGACCAAGGCAGAAGCAGCAGCAGCCATTCTCAGCTAAATAGAGTGTTTGAGATCTGCCTTTGCGACATAATGAAAAATAAACCCAGGCAGGCTGGTAGCTGTAATGGACACTCAAGGCCAGACTTAGCTGGCAAACCTAGACTGCAGGAGATCAGATCAGATAGATAGATAGATAGATAGATAGATAGATAGATAGATAGATAGATAGATAGATAGATAGATAGATGGGTGGGTGGGTGGATGCATAGACAGACAGACAGATGGGTGGGTGAGTGGGTGGTTGAATGCATAGACAGACAGACAGACAGACAGATGGACAGACAGATGGATAGATGGATGGACAGACAGATACATAAATACATAGATATACAGACATATCACTAATAGTAGTACATACATGTAACCCCAGCCCACAGGAAATGAAGGCAGAAAGGTCAGAGTTCAAGATCAACCTGAGCTACACGGAGAGTTCAAAAATCAGCCTGGCCCTCATGAGTCTCTGTTTGAAAGGTATGGACTGGAAAGAAGGCTCAGATGGTAAAATGCTTGTCGCGCAAGCGTGAAGGTCTGAGTTTAATCCCCTAATGCCCATGTAAAAGCTGGGTGTGGCAGAGCACTTGTAACCCTAGCTCAGCTGTGGGGAAGGGACATAAAGATGGGGATCCCCAACCAGTCCACCCAAAACAGTGAGCTGCAAGTTCAGAGAGAGACCCTGCCTCAAAAATAAGTCAGAGGGGAAGACGCCAAGTTAACTCATTGCTCGAACACACAGAGTGAGAGTTGGGAGGGGGGAAGGGAGGATGAGGGAAGAGGGAGAGGATGAAGGGGAGAGGAGAGGAGAGGGAAAGGGGGAGGGTGAGCAGAAGGGGAAAAGAGAGAGGGGAGAGGGAGACGGGGAGAGGGAGGGAGGGAGGGAGAGAGAGACAGAGAGAGAGAGAGGTGTGGAGGGAGAGAGAGAGAGAGGCACACAGCCTTGTTGGAATCCAGAGAAACTACCCCATGATTCCGAATGAGACCTCCTACAGCAACTGGCCTGAGTGCTCCCAAATGCCCCACAGGGCTTTGGGAGCTGGGGGCAGAGGGGTTGAGGAGGAGATCTGACTAAAGAGAGGAGAGAGGTCAATGGGCCAACAATGCCTGATCACAGACAAGATCCTGGGTCTGAGCAACCCTCCTGGAAGAGACAGAGAGACAAGGTGGCCTTTGGGTCAAATGGTTGAATTAGGTAAGTCCCCGTGGACTGAATGCTCATGTCCCCCTTACCAAATTCATACTGTGTGAGCTAAATATGCTGGCATCGGGAATAAGGGCTCTGAGGTGACCTTCATCAACCCTCACAGAGGATTCGAGAGTTCTCCCCACCCTCTTGGTACTACTCAAGGGTACAGGAATATCTGGACCCTGGAAATCTGGAAGACACTGACCATGCTGGGAGTTTGATCTCAAATTCAAAGTTCCTGGAACTTCGAGGAAATTTCTGATTGATTCCGGCTGTTGCTGGTTTTCACCATGGTGTTTGAGCCAAATTGGTAGCCCTAATTGGTTTTGAACCTATGTAGCCAAGGATGGCCTTGAACTCCTGACCCACCTCATGATGCACACTCCTGTATCCATACCCCGAGTGTCACAAGTGTACATGCAACACCACCATGACCTGAATGTCTCTTATTGTAGGACTTGGTCTTCAAGCAAACAACCGCCACCTCCATCAGATGGTCTCTGCCTGCTGCACCAGCCCATCATGATTGGGCCCACTGACTGTTGACATCTCCTCATAGCACCCACCCGAGCTTCCCTCATGCCCTAATTACAAGTGGCTTCTGTGTCCTGGGAGGTGCTAGGGCACACAGGCTGGGAGGTTAAAGCCACCATCCATGCTGAGTTCCGTGTGAGTGCTCTGGGGTACCCAAGGGTCCCATAAGCAACCTCACCCATGAAAGCTCATCAGTTCCTCAGAGAGGACTCAGATGGAATCGTGCTTCGGTTTGTCCCTGGGACCTTCTGAGGAGGGGGTGGGCACTTCTCCCATTTCCCCAGGGAAGACACTCTAGAAACAGATGTTCATTAGCTGTTCAATCTTTGGCATTTTGGAATAGCTGTCCAAACAGCCTGAGACAATTTAAAGATAATATTGCATTATATAAATCCCATTATGAATTGAGTATGATTTGTCCCTACAGGCTCCTGTGTTGAATGTGTCGTCTCCAGATGGCCTGCTATTCTGAGAGATGATGGAAGTTTAGGAGATGGGATCTAGCTGGGAAAAACTAGGTCGCTGGGAGTGGGTCCTGCGGGGTATATTATCCCCGGTCACTTCCTGTTTCCCTCTCTCCACTTCCTGTGAGCAGCTCTCCTCCACATGTCCCTGCCACCATGCCATTCTGTCCAAAAACAGGAGGCCAAATGACCTGTCTCAAAAAATGAAAAGCCAAGACCAGACCAGGCTTAAGAGTGAGTTCTAGGAAGCCTGGGCTACAATGTAAGATCATTGTCTTTAAAAAATAAAAGTGGGGCTGGGCTGCTCAGTGGTTAAGAGTGTGTTCAGGTCCCAGCACCCGTATCAGAAAGTTCACAACCATCCATAACTCCATCTCCAGGGGATCTGATACCCTCAGGCACCTGCACTCACATACAATACCCACCTGTGAACCTTCACATGCATACACATAACTTAAGATAGAAATACTTTCAAAAGGAGGGTTGGGGAGATAGCCCAGTTGGCAAAGCGCTTGCCTTGCAGGCACAGAGACCTGAGCTTAGTTCTCTGCATAAAGTTTAGTTTCTATGTATAGAAAAGCCAGATGTGGCAGTGAACATCTGTATTCACAGCACTGAGGAGACAGTAACAGGCAGATCCTTAAGACTCACTGGCCAGACAACCTAGTCTACTTGGTAAGTTCTGGGCCAGTGAGAGACTTTGTGTCAAAATAAAATGACTAGTACCTAAGGAATGGCACCAGAAGTTCACCTCTGGCCCCCACGTACATGTACGTGTAATTATGCATGTGCACCCACACACATACACACACATGTATACAAGCACACATGTACACACACACACATGTACACACATGCATACACACATGCATATACACACATATGTACCCACATGCATGTACACACATGCATGTATAAACACACACACACACACACACACACACACACACACACACACACCCCAAGTGAAAAACAAGAAAGAACAGGTATAGGGTACAGGCCGGTCATCACAGCATCCCAGAAACTGAAGCAGGAGGATCATGAGGTTGAGGTTCTCCTGGGCTACAGAGTGAGTTCAAATCCAGCCTGAGCTACAAGGTGATTTTGAGCTACATAGTGAGACCCTTGAGACAAAGAGGAATGGAGGGCGGGAGGAATGGGCGCTATGACCAGCACTAAAACAGTTCCACCAGCATGGCCAGCTACCCTCTACACCAGTCAGCGCCCTCTCCTCACGTCCCCCTGTAGCCCATGGAAGCATCATGGTCCCTGCTTCATCCCACCCACACTTCCCTATCTCTCTGCCCTCTACTGGACACAGTTAATGCCTCTGTGAACTTCCGGAGGGCTGGACCTGAATGCCAGCACCCGGGACAGAACCTGCTGGTTCACGGGTACTGGTGATTGCTTCCTTCTGTGCAGCTTCTTACTATACAGATTGGTATACACATTACCCTCCTGCCTCCTTCTTGGATGCTGAGATTGTAACCATGCCCAGCACACTTAGCAACAACTGATGTCATAAATACAGGACATACAGGAATGGCTCATGCCCAAAGTCCCAGCCCTCAGGAGACAGAGTCAGGAGTGCTGTGAGTTGAAGAAGAGTTTGGAATACGCGGTAAGTACTAGGCAAGCATGGGCTACAGTGTAAGACCCTGTGTCAACAATGACAAAAGGGGACTGGAGAGATGGCTCCGTGGTTGAGAGCACTAATGCTCTTCCAGAGGAGCCAAGTTCCATCCCCAACACCCGCACTGGATGGCTCACAACCGCCTGTAACTGCAGCCCTGGGGGAGCTGACACCCTTCTAGCTTCTGCACACATTACACACACACACACACACACACACACACACACACACACACACACACACACACTTAAAAGTAACCTTAGCTGGGCGTGGTGGTGCACACCTTCTATTCCAGCACTGGGAAGGCTGTGAGTTTGAGGCCAGCATGAACTACATAGTATGTTCCGGGATGATCTGAGCTTGAAAATAAATGAATAATGAATAAATAACATTTTAAAATTTACATTTCTATTTGTTAAACCCCATTGTTCAGAAAGAAGATGGTGAATGCTTTGTGTATATCAGTGTATAGTGAAGTTCATGTGTGAGGGTGCACATAAGTGTGCAGACACGTGTGAACACATGTGTGTACCTGAAGGTGCCCATAAGTGCGCAGACACGTGTGTGCACATGTATGCACCCGAGGGTGCCCATAAGTGCGCAGACACGTGCGTGCACATGTGTGTACCTGAGGGTGCCCATAAGTGTGCAGACATGTGCGTGCACATGTGTGTACCTGAGGGTGCCCATAAGTGTGCAGACATGTGTGTACACATGTGTGCACCTCAGGAGCTGTACACCTTGCTTTCTGGGACAGGGCTTCCCTCTGACTGTTGCTCACCTGAGTAGGCTAGCCCGGCTGGTCAGGGAACTCCAGGGATCCACCTACCTCCGCCTGGACAGCACTGGGGCTATGAGCACACGCCAGCACATACAACACGTGGGTGGTAGGGATTAAAGTCAGTTCCTCAAACTTCCATGACAAGGACTTCATCAACTGTAATGCTTAGGCGTTGGCCCACTTGACAGACACATGAGAAAAGGAAACCTTCCCTGGGAAGAGGGGCGGAGGAACTCCCTCCAGCAGATCACCTGTGGCAATGTCTATGCAGCGTTGCTGGGGGAGGGTCCGTGTACTGTGAGCAGTACCAGCCCTGGGCAGAGGGGAGAATGAATGGGCTGTACAAGAAAGGAAGCTGACCAGGAGCCTGGAACCGAGGCAGCAAGCAGCGCGTTGTCTGAACTTTAGGTGCTTGCCTCAAGCTCCCGCCTGGCATCCCTCAATGGTGGCCTGTAGCCTGTCCAAATAAATAATCCACAGTAACAGGAACTAAAATGCCTCCTAGGCCATCTCCTCATAGACTGCCTGGACACCAAGTCCTCAGGCTCCCCCTGTCTCTGCCTGTGCCCCCAACCCAGTGGGGAAGTTACAGACGTGTCCTACCTGGCTTTACATGGGTGCTAGGGATCTGAACTCAGGTCCTCGTGCTTGCACAGGAAGCACTTCACCGAAGAAGCATCTCCCAGCCCCGTGAGTATGAGCTTTTTAATTTAAAATTGTATTTCATCCATTTACTTATTTATCAGTAGGGGAGCTGCATGTGTGCCAGCATGTGAGCGGGGTCAGAGGACAAGTTTCAAGAGTTGACTAACTCCTTCCACCATGTGGATACTGGGGATTGAACGTGGGTCACTAAGCTTGGAAGCACATGTCTTTAAGTCATCGTGTTAGCTCCATGAATGTCACCACCACCACCACCATCATCGTCACTATCATCGTCGTCATCATCATCATCATCATCATCAAATTATTCGTGTATTGGAGGACAAATGGACATGAGTGCAGGTTGTCCCCAGAGTCCGGAAAAAGGTGTCAGATTCCCTGGAGCCTTACATAGGTCCTGGGAACCGAACCCAGGTCCTCAGCAAGAACAACAGGGACCCTTAACCACTCAGCCATCTCTTCAGCCTTCTACGGATGTCTGAATGCTGTCCCCTCCGGGTCAGACAACTCTCAACATGACACAGCCTACCTTCCCTCCCCCTCTCGCCCCAACACCAGCTGAAGATGTAATTATTGGTAATCATTAACATTCAGATTACAGAAAACCCACAGGTCCTGACCTCCCTGCTTGCCCTCTCGCCCCATCACGCTATCTGCCTGACGGATCTGTCCTCATGACAGAGTCCCAGTGCTGTGGAGGCCTGACGCTCGGCCTGGGGACACTGACAGTTTGGGCTTCGGATGGATCTAAGATAAGGGAGACAGAAAAGGGCTACCTTAACTCCACAGCTGCAGTGGCCCCAGAAGTTGAGGACCTGCCCCAGCTGTCCATATAGACACCATTACAATAATTGGTAAAATACTAGTGTGGGCCAGCAAGATGGTTCAGTGAATAAAGGTACTTGCTGCCAAGCCTGACTACCTGAATTGGAACCCCAGGACCCACAGGTAGAAGAACCGATTCCTGAAAGCTGCCACACTCGTGTAAACACACACACACACACACACACACACACACACACACACACTCCTTGAGTCCTTGAGATCACCAACCAAAATGGGCATGGTGTGTGGAATCCAGTCCTTTAACCTATGGGGTCTGTGCTAGGTTTAGGGGTTTCTGTTTTAAACAAATCAAGGAGGGTTGGGGAAGCAGCTCAGTGGCGAGAGCACTTGTGGAGCACTTGTGGTGAGATCAGGTCCCTGGCACGAACGTAAAGACTGACTCAAGGCTGGGCTCAGTGATCTGTGAGCCAGCGAGATGAGAATCACAGACAGGGGAGTCCCAGGAAGTTCTCCGGTAGGACAGCCTAGTGTACACAGGGAGAACAGAAGACCCTGCCTCAAACAAGGTGGAGAATGAGGGCAACACTTGATGTCATCCTCTGACCACACATGTGTCATGACACTCACAGACCCCCAATGTGCACGTGCAAACACACGCACACACACACACACCATACATGCACATATACACACGCATGCACATATACGCACGCACATGTGCAAATCTGCACACATCGACTAAGGTGGAGCACAAAAGTAAAAGAGTAGAAATGAGTTAAAATGAAGACCTGTGGGGGTTGGGGATTTAGCTCAGTGGTAGAGCGCTGGCCTAGCAAGCACAAGGCCCTGGGTTCGGTCCCCAGCTCCGAAAAAAAATAAAAAATAAAAAAATAAAAATGAAGACCTGTGGTGTGGGGGATCCCACATAGATGGTGTCTGCAGTGTTGCAGGTCTACTAGGCCTGGTGGTGCAAGTCTGTCAAGCCATCTGCTTGGAAGGCTGAGGCAGGAGGATCACATCTTAAGGCCTTCTTGGCTATAGAATAAGTTCAAGGCCAGTCTGGGCTACACACACACACACACACACACAGAGAGAGAGAGAGAGAGAGAGAGAGAGAGAGAGAGAGAGAGAGAGAGAGAGAGAGAGAGTGTTTAGTTCAAGGTCAGCCTAGAGAATTTAGTAAGAACTCATCTCAAATGAAAAAGAAAAGAGTCAGTGTCCAGTGAGATGACTCGGAGGCAAAGGCACTCGCCATAGGGGACTGAGGACTTGCGCTCCATTCATGGAATCCACATAAAAAGTCACATGTGGTGGCGCACATCTGGAAGCCCTACATCCTTAGAAAGAGACAGGAAGCAGAGACTGGAGGATGGCCAGGAAGCAGGGCAGGCTGGCTAGCCTGAGGTGTGAACCATGGCAGAAGCCACAAGAGAGACGCTCCCAAAAGCTGTCACATCCATGCAGCGGTATGCCCTCGCCCACACACCCTGCACACAGGGAGGGAGGGGGATTTTTTTTAAGTGATAAGAAGGGTTGTGATGCAGCTTGGGGGTAAAGGGTTTGCCCTGTATGTGAGGAGTCCTGGTTTCCATACCCAATTAATTAAAAACAAAAGTCCCCAGAGCTCATGGCAGAGAGTGGGGATGTCATGGGGGCAGGAGGGTTAGATCAAGATCTTAATGTCCTCCTCAGCTGTATGATGAGTATGTGGCTAGCCTGGGGTACATGAAACCCTGTCTCAAAATACACAAGTGTGAGAGGAGAAAGAGGAGCAGGGACAACAGGAGGGGTCAGAGGTCGTGCTATAAGCATGGCATAGTTTTCCTTGAACACCTAAGTTACCAGTTCGTGGAGGGCATTGTGAATACGGGTACAGGGGACCAGCTGTCGCTGGCACAGATATTCAAGGGTCCTTGAGTATTGGAAGTCACTGGAGATGTGACCTGCATCATTAACACAGCCTGCTAGTAGTCCTAAACACTACCGTCAACTGACACCAGGCAGGCCCAGGAAGAGCTTCTCCACGTCTCTGGGTCCATGTGCCTACTGCTGCAAACGAAAGATAGCTGCATGTGCAGATCCACAGTAGACTACCGCTCTGGCTTTTAAAGGGCAGGCAATGCTGACAAGAACTACATGTACACAGGTCAGTTATAGAGTCTGAGCGATCCCACTTCTATGAGAGAGGGGTAGTTAAAACCGTAGAGAAACAGAGTGAGTGTGGTGGTGCACACTTGTGATCCCAGGACTTTGGAGGCAGAGGCCAAAGGGTTAAGAGACCAGCCTGGACTCCAGAGTGAGGGGACTTGTGGGGAGACAGAGAGAATGATGGGAGCTAGAGGCTGAGGCGATGAACGAGAGTCAACATTTAACGGCTACAAAGTTTCCTATACAGAAGACAGAAAGTTCTGGAAGCAGGTGGCAACGTAGTGCATAATGCCACTGAATTCTGCAGTTAAAAATGGTTACGATAGAGCTGGGGTGATGGCTCCAGGCATAGAAGTGTTTGCTGTGTAAGCCTGACCACCTGAGTTTGATCTCTGGAACCCACCTTAAAAACAAACAAACATGGATGGATATGGTGGTTCAAATATGTAATCCCAGCACTCCTGAAGTGGATGGGAGGTAGAGACAGAACTGTCCAGTCGTCTGTGACAGCCAGATAACCTGTATTCTCAGCACAGTGACAGAAACAGCAGGAGCTAAGTCCTACCTCAAAAGGAACAAAATGGTACAAAGAAAGAACAGAAGCACATGTATGTTTCCCTCTCCTCCCCCTCCTCCCCTCCCTCCTCCCCCTCCCTTCCCCCCTCCCCCCCTCCCCTCCCCCCTTCCCTCCTTCTTCCCCCTCCCCTCCCTTCTTCCCCTCCCTCCCTCCCCCTTCCCCTCCCCTCCCTCCCCTTCCCCCCCTTCCCTCTCCTCCCTCCACTTTTCCTCTCCCCCACTTTGTAATTGTTAAGATGGCACAGGTCTGGGGGCTATTATCAGTGGGTAAGCTGTTGGTCATGTAAGCATGAGGACCTGAGTTCAAATCCCCAGCACCCACATAAAAAACTGCCTGAAGCCGTTTATGCCTGTGAAACCAGTCCTAGGGAAGGTGGAAACACACAGGTCCTGGAGCTCACTGATCAGTCAGTGTAACAAAAAACAGTGAGTTTCAGGTTCAATGAGAGAAACTGTCTCAAAAAGTCAGACAAGGTCACACACTTGACCATGCAGCTGCACACACAAACATACGCGCACACACGTGCACGCACACACTGAAAAGACAGACTAGCCTATGTGACAGACTCTTATCCTACCTAGGTGCCCTGACTGTCACAGGGCCCTCGTCTGAGAAGGTATCAACCTCCGGAAGCCCCAGGGATGGAGACCCCACCCTCCTTCCCCTCTCAACCCATCCTCAGCACTCACAGAGCCTAAGTCCTTCCAAAAGGAGTGCCCAGGGCTTGTGAATGGCATCGGGTCCACTTCTGATCTAACCCCTTCTTCACAGCATCAACTAAGGCTTAGAACTCTGGGTAGAGTTGCTCCATTTTCTAAAATCCAATCATATTATCAAAGAAAAAATCATCGTTGAGGTTTGGGCTGTTGCAATGTATTGTGAAGCTAAATATTGTCCCTGGCTGCCCCCAAGGACAAGGACTTTCTCACGTAGACCCAAGTGATGCTACACGATCTTGACCCCCAAGTTATCCCTGGCTGGTGAATAAAGACGCCTACAGCCTACAGCTGGGCAGAAGAGAGACAGTTGGGGTTTCGGTTCCAGGGCTTGGGGTCAGAGAGGAACCATGACGGGACAAAGAGAGAAGGCGGAGAGGGGAGAAGATGCCACGGGGTAGGCGAGTCGTGAAAACATGGCCATGAGGGCCGGTCAATTGGAGTTAAGAGCGGCCCAGACAGAACACAGCAGAGTCATAGCTTGGCCTTGTTGGCAGGGAAGTAGATGTCATAGCAGAAAGGGCAGACGTCTGCCCAGCGGGAGTGCTGATTGAAGGCTTATTATATGTGTGTGTTATCTGGGAACTGAATGATCAAAGGCTGGGTAGAAACCCTTTCCCACTGAGATTAATTGATATTAATTAGTACAACAAATCATCTTATTTCAATTCTTTTGTCACTGCTTGGAAATAGAGCTCATTGGTAGAGCACTTGTCTAATATGCATGAGGCCCATCCCTTGCCTTTTTGAGACAAAGTTTCACTGTGTAGCCCCAAGCTTACCTCCAATGGGCAATCCTCCTGCCTCAGGCTCCCGAGTACTGGGGTGAAGGCGCACATTGAGCTTTACATTGTGTATCTTACTGCTATAGGCTCTTGCTCTCTCCAAGAGACGTCTCTGAAGAAGGGAACACAGCCTTTGTGTTTGTGTGGCTGTGTTTTAGATCCCTGCTGTGCAGAACAGAATCCTCCAGCCGCAAGCATCCCGTGCCCTGAAAATGTGCCCAAGGTCGCTGAGACTCAGACTTACTGATTTTACTTAATTCAACTGTTCTGTTTAAAATAACGTAGCCACAGGTGGCTTGTGCTGTTTTATCTGACAGCAGGGCTTCAAGTCGGGGCTGTCAAAACTCAAATTTAAGGAAGACAAGTGTGTGTGTGTGTGTGTGTGTGTGTGTGTGTGTGTGTGTGTGTGTGTGTGTGTGAATACAAATAGCAGGATAATTTGGGTACAGTGACATCAAGAAAAAGGGAGTTAATCAGCAGAGCATGGTAGTACCGAGCTGTCACCCCAGCTACAAAGTCAGTAGATGAAGATTTCCAGGTCAGCCTGCAAGATGCTGCCTCAAAAAAAAATATATATATATATATATTATATATATATATATAATAAAATATCAAGGCTTACAGTGTGCAGCTCCCTGTCTATATCCTTGCCGCAGCCCACAAATGTCTGGCCAACGGAAGAAGAAATGAAGGTGCGAGGCGGTGAATGAATGCATGGGACAGCAGGAGATGCCAGGCGGTGTGAACGAAGGAGGGGGACCTGCAGACTGCGTGTTCTGAGAGCCTCTCCAATTCCCACCCAAGTGCGGGGAGTCAGGGCGGCTCCAAACCTGACTCGGAACCCCTTTTGACTCACAGGGAGTAAATCTGGGGGACGCTCTGCTGCAGGGGACCATTATTCTTCCCACGGTTGGTGCTGCCACTGTTGTTGCTTGGCGTGGGTGTGAGGTACCGCCCGGGGGAGCAGACAGCCGAAGCAGTGGCTTAGGCAAACCAAATGGGGGTTTTCAAATATATACCAAGGCTGGGGAGATGGCTCAGTGGGTAAAGCATCTGCCTTGCAAGCATGAGGACCCAGGTTCTGATCCCAAGAGCCCACCTAAAGCTGGGCGCAGTGGCACACATCTGTAGTCTCAGCACTATCTCTGCGAGATGGAGGGATGTTGTGGGATATTCGCTCACGCTATGAACCCCGAAATTGTGTCACAGAATGGCTCAGCTCTTAGCACACACTTTTAATCCCCCTGGATGGACCACAGAATAAAGTTAGTTTGTAGAAGGAAGCACCCATGTTTGAAAGTGATGTCTTCTCGAGTGGCAGAAGAAGTGACAAATTAGAGAAAGATCTGACAGAATAGGCTATGCCCAACTCTCAGGAGAAGGAAGAGGAAAGCTATTTAAGAGAGCAGGGCAGGGGTTGGGGATTTAGCTCAGTGGTAGAGCACTTGCCTAGCAAGCGCAAGGCCCTGGGTTCGGTCCCCAGCTCCGAAAAAAAGAATAGAAAAGAGAGAGAGAGAGAGAGAGAGAGAGAGAGAGAGAGAGAGAGAGAGAGAGAGGAGAAGGGCAAAGGAGAGAGAGAGGAACTTGTCTGCTTTACTGGGAGAGTTTTACAAAAATGGGTTGAAGAGAGAACGGGCCAGAAGATTAGAACAGATTGCCAACATGAGGCCAGGCAGAGCAATTCAGAAGCCAAGAGAAGCAAGACTGAGTCAGTCAGCTTGGAGAGAAATTTGAGCTAGAACAGCTGAGCTGAACCAGTCAGCCAGAGCTCGGAAAGAAATGGGACGGGTGAGCTTATTCAGCAGCAAGTCTCAGCCGCAGCTGACAACATTCTAGACCTAGACAAGATTGTACGGGGGCTAGAAGCCTGGGCCTAGGTTAGCAGACCGTGGCAGTGAGCCTTGGAGATGACAGATACTTCAGACGACTAAAAGATACTTTCACAGGAGGCCAAGACAGGAGACCTGAGAGCAACTGGTGTTCCCAGTGGCAAACAAGGCACAGGAGATGGTTGGACACATAAGGTTGTCCTCCGGCCTCCGCAATTGTGCTGTGACGCATGTGTGTCCACACACGCACACAGGCAAGTATCCGCTCATGCCCACAAACAGGAAAACAATGTCTCCCACAGCAAGCCGGCTGGCAAGGGTGATGTTGACAAATGACTGAGTGCCTCTCATCCAAATCCTCAGAAACCCTGCGCAGGGCCATCTGCCATAACATAGGAAGTCAAGCAAGTGACCTCCACCTCCATCACCCTCTCTCCAGACCGGCAGAAACCAGCTGAAAGGCCCCACAGCCTCCCAAGAAGAAAGGATTTCTCAGAGGGCCCCACTGACCTCAACGTTCTACAAGTTACATGGAAGCCACTCTGGAAATAGGCAGTCTATAAACAGCAGTGACAACCAACCCTTAGCAGAGCCCAGAGGCTCAGATCTGTCCCTCCAGTCACTGTGAAGGCTGACACGGGACAGCTGAATGAATGTTCAAGACTAACCTAGGCTACAGAATAAAATCTGAGTCACCATGGACAGTTTAGGGAGACCCGGCCTCAAAATTCAAAAAGAGCTGGAGGGGTGGCTCAGTCAGTAAAGTCCTTGGTGCACACACGGGAGGACTTAGGTTTTGATCACCAGAACCCACAATGAAAGTCAGGAGCAAGGACAATGAGATGAAATTCAGAGATAACTGGATGCCTGGCAGTCTGAGGAAAGGCTAGCCTGCTGGCCTACTTGGCAAAACCTAAGACCCACAGAGACCCTGAGTCAAATAAAAAGTAGAGGGCACCAGAAGACCAGCACTACAAGCTGACCTCTGACCTTCACACTTGGGGTGTGCACGCAGGCTCCTAGACCTCCATCCTGCCCCCAGGAATGCGTGAATGAGAAAGGTGAGTGTGTAGTTTCTATGGTCGAGCACCACAGAATGAAATGGAAACCGGAGGCTGGAGATGCATAGAGTGCACACACACACACACACACACACACACACACACACAAATACAGTGACCAACACTTGGCAGCACTTGTTTTCATATCGGACAACACAGAAGCTGGCCCGCTTGTCATCAGGTTGAAATCCATTCTAGAACGTAAAGCCTTCCACAGTGCCACATGCTAGCTGGAGCATGAGTGTCCCCAATGTGTTTGTTTGTGTGTGTCGAAGCAGAGCCTCACGAAACCCATGCTGACCTCAAACTCAATATACAATAGCCATCGGTGGCTCTGATCCTCTGATCCACCTGCCTCCACCCCTCAAGTGCTGGGATTGCAGGCGTGAGCCACACCATTCAGTTTATGCAGTGCTGTGTCTGGAACCCAAGGCTTAATGAGGGCCAGGCCAGAACTCTACCCAGTAACCCACACTCCAGTCCATATCTTAATGTTTTGGAAGACACCGAGGAGGCAGTAAGAGCCACAGAGAGGCTACCAATCTCTTCTAAGAGCCCCACTAACAGGCAGAACAGCACGGTGAGGGCAGAGTTAAACTCCGGCTCAAGCCTTCCCATGGGCCCCTCCGTAGGACAAGCCGGGACCCTATCTTTGTCTCTGTGTGGTCTTAGGAGGAATTCCAAGTCCTGTTCGAACACTCCACTCGGGGGGCCATTTGACCTGGTCACTGCACACTGGGCAGCACGTGGATATGACCTAGAACTTGGGAACCATGTGACCTGCCTGCTCATGCCCAGAGCCAACAATGGGTCGTACAGGTCAGAGAACAATCCCCCTGAGCACCACTTTACAGATGAGCCCAGAGGCAATTCCAGAAGCGGAATTTTCCCAACACCCCCCAAGCCGGAGATAACAAAATAAATCAGTATGTAAGCGTGACAGGGACTTTTAGATGAATGCTAAACTGGAGTTGGGAACAAGTTGCTTTGGTTTGGATTTGCATTGCTTTGTTCTGTTGTTTGACATGGGGGCTCACAACTGAGCCCAGGCTAGCCTTAAACTCACAATTCTCCTCCCTCAGCCTCCTGAATCTGCAAACAATTATTAAAAGACAAGGACGATACAGGTCAAGTTGGCCTATGGGTTAGTTGGGGTCCTTTTAGGTTTATTTGTGTGGGAGGGGGTGAGGGCTACACTTGTTGCACTATGCATGTAGAGAGGCCAGAGAGCAACTTGGAGGAAGTCAATCTTCTCTTCCCATCATGTTCGTCCTTTGGGTCAACTGTTTCGTCCCTGGTTGCTCAATCTCTCGCCTCTGTGCCTTCTCTGCCATGAATCAGTGTCCCTACAAGCTATGGCTGTGGGTGGATTCCCAAAGGCTTTGCTTAACAAGCATGCATGCACGCATCAACATATCTGCAGGCCAGTAAGCTTGGAGCTTAAGCTTAAAGGAGAGGAGGCATCGGGCTGGGGATTTAGCTCAGTGGTAGAGCGCTTGCCTAGCAAGCGCAAGGTCCTGGGTTCGGTCCCCAGCTCCATAAAAAAAAAAAAAAAAAAAAAGGCCAAAAAAAGTTCAAAGTGGGAGCAAGATGCCACAGCTTGTTACAGGTTCCAGTCAGCTAATGACTCTCAAAGTAAAGCCCCCGGTCGCCATGTCTGAACTGAGCCAACATGAAGCTATAATGTCACAGAAGGAGCCTTAGTCATATGGTCACATGACATAGACTTCTGTGAACATTTCCAAAGAAGCCTCCGTCCCAGGAATGAAGCTCAAAGCTGAGACTGTCTCAGGGAGAAGACTTTGTCGGTGACAGTAAGAGCAAACGTGCTGACCGCAGGGCATGGGTGTAAGACTTTTGTCCCAGCACTCAGGAGACAGAAGCAGGCAGATCTCTGTAAGTCCAAGGTCTGCCTCGTCTCCATAGTAAGACCTTGTCTCGAAAACAAAACGAAGTCTAAGAACTGAACTTCAGGATTCACCCAACTGTGAACCAAATTAAAAATTGTATATCAAATATAAGACAGGTTTTATCATCTGGACAGACCAGAAGACTAAAAAAAAAAAAAAAAATCATCAAAGAAATGAAGCCCCTCCTGTCTCTGCTATCAATCACTTAGGACTTCAAAGCCAGGACCAACAAGATGGCCCAGTGGGTAGAGGCATTTGTTGCTAACCCCAACAATCCAAGTTTAATCCCTGTTACCCACATGGTGGAAGGAGAGAGTAGACATCCTCATGTTGTTTTATGACCTGAACATAGATGTTGTGGCACACACGCGCCCACACGTGTAAATGTAATAAAACACCATGACAAATAAAAGGACCCAAGACTTCTTCTCCCAGCACCTCCTGATATCAGAACAAGAAAGAGAGGAAGGAAGGAAAGAAGGAAGAAGGAACGAAGGAAGGAACAAAGGAAGGAAGGAACGAAGGAAGGAAAGAAGGAAGGAAGGAAAGAGGAAGGAAGGAAAGAAGGAAGGAAGGAAAGAGGGAGGAAGGAGGGAGGGAGGAAGGAGGGAGGGAGGAAGGAGGGAGGGAGGAAGGAAAGAGGAAGGAAGGAAAGAGGAAGGAAGGAAGGAGGAAGGAAGGAAAGAAGGAAGGAAGGGAGGAAGGAGGAAGGAAGGAGGGAGGGAGGAAGGAAGGAGGGAGGGGAGGGAGGAAGGAAGGAAAGAAGGAAGGAAGGAGGGAGGGAGGAAGGAATGAAGGAAGGAAGGAGGGAGGGAGGAAGGAAAGAGGAAGGAAGGAAAGAGGAAGGAATGAATGAAGGAACGAAGGGGAGATGATAACATTGGTAGAAAGAAGAAACACCCAGTGTTCCTTCTCCGACCTTACCTAGTCTGTCCATTATCTTTGTGTGTGTGGAGGAGGCATACATACATGTTCGTGGAAGTCGGTATATACACATACACATGTGTGCACATGTCTACAAGGAGGCCAGAGGGTAGCTGTTCCTGGGGGGGATACCAACCTTGTTTTTGAGACAGGGATCTCTCACTGGGACCTGGAACCTGTCTGAGTGTTCAAGGCTGGATGGCCAGCAAGCTCCGGGGATCCACTTGTCTCCACCTCCCTGGCACCAGGATCACAAGGATGTCACCGCATCTGGCTTTCTATCGTGAGGGTCTGGGTTCCAACTCAGGCCCTCATTACTGAGCAGCAAGCGCCCGGCCAACTGAGCTCTCTTGCCAGCCCCTACATCTGTGTTCTGTTGCTGGAACAGAAGACCCGAGACCTGCTAGCTGAAAGAATTAGAAGTTCTTGGGCTGGGGGAGTAGCTCAGTATGCTAGTCTACCATGCACTGGGTTCAGTCCTCAATGTTTCATAAACTGGGTGTGGTGGTTTGCACCTAACCCAGCACTTGGGCAGATCAGGAATTTGAGACCACCCCAAGCTGGGAGTTAGAGGCCAGTTTAGGATCCACAGAATAGAGGCTCTAGAGACTGGAACATCCAAGTCCATTGCTGGCTTCAGTTCAAGGGCAGTAAATCTGCAGGTGTGCAGAGACGTGGCAAGCTTGGAGCGGCAGCCTCACTGCACTACAACCAGCTCTGGAGAGAACTAATCCCATCTCTGAGAGCTAGCACTCACTCAAGTGAAACAGCTACATCCCCTAAGACTTGATCCCTTCTCAAAGGCCGACCTCTCCACAGAGGCAACCACGTGCAGCCAGGCAGGGCGGCCCACACTTGTTATCTCAACCTGAGGCCAAAGGACTGTGGCCTGTAAGGCTGACCTGGGCCACATAGTGAGTTTCAGAGAAGCCGGGGTTATGGAATGAGACATTGTCTCAAAAAGGAGTTTGGGGGCGGGGTGGGGGAGTGGGGGGGAGGCATGGAAGGCAGGACAAGATGGCTCAGCAGGTCAAGGAGCTTATCCCAAAAGCCTGGAGACCAGGGTTCAATCCCTGGAATTCACATATAGTTAGAAGGAAATAATCAATTCCGCACATTGTCTGACCTCCCTATGTGTGCTGTGGCACACAGCCCATATACAATATTATTAATATTAATAATAATAATTATTATTACTATTAGTATTCAAGGCAACCATATCAAAATGCACACCAGATAATGAAAACTTCATATTAAAAAAAAAAGAATGCAAAATAACACAACTAATGTGTTCAGATGGGAATCAAGTATACAAAATGTTAACTAAAATATACTCTTGTGAGGTATGGGAACACACAGCCCTAATTTCAGCATTCAGGGGGGTAAGACTGAAGAATTAAGTTCAAGACCAGCCTGGGCTACACAGTGAGATCAAGGCCAGCCTAGGGTACGGAGCAAGACTGTCTCCAAAACAGGAAAAGAAGAACTAGTACTCAGAGCTAGATAGAGCTCTTCGAGGTCAAAGGACAGCCTGGTCTACCACAGTGAGACCTGACTCAAACAAAACAGAAAACAAAAAAGGAAATCGGGGCTTAGGTAGGATCCCAGAGAGCTCCACAGGGATGGAGCAGTTCCCCCGCCCTGCTGGCATCGCGAAGTGCTTTCTAAGGATCATCTCATATAATCCTCCTGTGGTCCCGAGTGGTGGGGACTGTCACCGTTCACCGTGTCGCAAATGTGGAAACTGAGCTCTGGACGAAAAAAGCGCCTCGCCCAGGGGAAAAAGGAAACACGGAGAATTCGCTGCGCTGTGCGCAAAAGCGGGGTAACAATTACCACTCCGTTAGGAAGACGACACTGGGTCGTTCTAGATCCAGGCAGTGGGGTCTGTGAATTCAGCCCAGTTCTCTAGACAGTGGGGACGGAAAAGAGGAGTCTCAGCGGCCTGGCCCCTGTCTATCACCCCCAGACCCGCTGCTCACCTTGCGTATTTGGTTTTCTGGAAATCCAGCAACCTGGCCAGAGTGAACATCGCCGCGGTTCCATCAGCGCCCGGCCCGGGGCTGGGACGCGGGAACACCGGGAGCCGCTTCGGGAGGCGCAGCAGGTTGGAAGGGTGTCGGATCCTCGGGCAGCTCCAGAGCCCGGAGCAGACCCGATCAGCTGCCTCCGGAGCCCCGAGCCCCCGAGCCTGGAGTCTCCCGATCGCAAATCCTGAGCAGATGGTGTCGGGGGCGGGGCGGGGGCGGGATATGGGGGGGACTCGGGCGCACGCTGCCAATCGCCCGGCTGGGAGGTCCCCTCCCTCCTGCTAGCTTCTCCCTGTGTCCCCTCCACCTCATCGCTGTTCTAGCCAGCAGAACACAGTTTGGACTAGACTGAACTGCTCTGTTACCATTGCCATCCCGGCAGCACCGCAAAGCCACCGGGGACGCCTGGGGACAGAACCTTGTGGCACCCTCAGTTTACTTGTTGAGGGCTCTTAGTCCTGTGCACCCCTGAGAAACCTGTCAGCCCTGAATCCTCCCTACCATCTAGGACTCTGTGACTCTAGGAACCATCTTGCTCCACCACCGCCACCCCCATTCCACCCCCGCCTCCACCCCCATCCCCGTCCCCATCCCAGTACCAAAATAGGGACATTCCAGCATGTTCAGAATCTGCAGCCACAAGTCTAGTCTCATATTTTCAAACTCGAGCTTTCTTTTTATTATTACTTTATTGCATTTTAATATTTTGAAAGATTTATTTTTATTTTATGTGTGTATACGTACGCGCACGGGGCAGAGGGGTGTGGCTATGTGCATGTTAGTACAAGGGGGTCTGAAGTGTGGGTCCCCAGGGGTGGGAGTTAATGGCAGTTGTGAGGCAACTGAAGTGGGTGCTGGGAGTCGAACTCCAATCCTCTGGATGAGCAGCAAGTAGAGGGAGCTGCAGGAGGCAAGATGGTCTTTGAGGTTTATGATAGCTACCATTGTTGACTTTCCACCTCTGGGCATGTCTGTGAAGGATCTTATTGGTTGGGTTAAGGTAGGAAGGCCAATGCTAAATGTGGCTGGACCAATCCCTGGGCTGGGGGCCGGCCCGAAATAAAAGAAATATTGTGAACTTAATGCCAGCATTCCTGTCTCCTGGATTCTTTTCAATGGTGGCCCTGGTGGTTTTGTTTTTTGAGACAGGGTTTCTCTGTGTAGCCTTGGCTGCCCTGGAATTTGCTATGTAGACCAAGCTGCCCTTGAACTCAGAGATCTACCTGCCTGTGCCTCAATGCTGGGATTAAAGGTACCACAGCCCAGCATCTCTCTGCTTCTTGACCATAGATGCAAGTTGACCAGGTTGGCCCCCAGGTTGACGAGAAGTCCTCTCCCCCTCCATCCATGGCTTCCCCCTCCACAGCTTCCTGGTTCTCTTGATTTGCTTATTTTTACCCAATGCTAGAGACTGAATCCAGGCCACAGTACATGCTAGGCAGATGCTTTATAGGCTACATCTCTGGTCTCCTTTTCTCTTTTATTTTCAGATAGTCTGGCTAACTTGCTCAAGCTGGCCTTGAACCCACTCCATAGCTGACCTTGAACTTTTGATCCTCCTATCTTCAGCCTCCCAAGTGGCTGGGAGCTGGGCCTCCCAAGTGGCCTTGCTCTGCTTCTTGTTAGAACAATGTTTGTTCATGTCCCGTGGAATACTAAGAAAACGCCACCCACACCCTCTGTGTCAAGGGAGCCAGAACTAGAAACAAACTGATAGAAGGCTGCCTGGTCCACCTCTGCCTTCCTAATGCTAGGCCGGGGTGGGGGTGGGGTGGGCAAAGCCAGAGGGTTACAGAGAGACGGTCCGGAGGGGATTGTGGCAGGACGGCAGTACCTGGGAAGAAGGCTGTGGATCATGAGGATGCTAAAGGAAAAGGCGAAAGGGGGGACCCTAGGGTGCTTAAATGATAAGACTGACCAGCCTTAGATGCTGGCTTAGAAATTCAACACATCTAACATGGGCATCCTAGCACTTGGGATACAAAGGCAGCCAGGATATTTTAAGGCCAGCTAGGACAATTTAGCAAAATCTTATGTCAAGAAATCAAAAGAGAGCGGGGCGTATTACTCCAGTAGAGCATTGCCTAGAATCCCCCAGTGAGAGGCTGGGAATGAAGCTCAGTGGTAGAGCCCCTGCCTAGAATCCCCCAGTGAGGGGCCGGGGGCGTGGCTCAGTGGTGCAGCCCCTACCTGGAATCCCCCAATGAGGGCCTAGGGGCGTGGCTTATAAGTAGAAAGTCTGCCTAACATGTGAGACCCTGAATTCAGTTGCTAGTACACAAGGAGGGGAAAGAATTAACAAAAATGTCACAATTAAACTAATTACTCTTTATGCTAACTTTAAAAATTAATTTTAAAAATAAGGCAGAAGGCCAGGTAGTGGTGGTCTATGCCTTTAATCCCAGCACTTGGGAGGCAGAGCTAGGCAGATCTCCGGGTTTAAGGAGATAGCCTGATCTACAGAGTAAGTTCTAGGACAGCCAGGGCTGCACGGAAAAACCCTCTTAAAACTGGGGGGAAGGGGAGAGAAAGAGAGAAAAAGAAAAGAAAGAGAGAAAAAAGGCAGAAGGAACGGTTAGAAGGTTATTATTTATATTTATGTATCCTAATTGGTTGTAGACTTAATTGCAACTCCTGGTAAAATTGAGTGACAAAGCCAGGTATGGTGGTTAAAACCTATAATTCCAGAATTCAGAGCCGAACCAAGAGGATCTTGAGTTCGAGGGTAACCTGAACTGCACGGTAAGAAGATGACAGCGACAGAGGAGGGGGGAAGGGGAGGAGGGGGGGAGAGAGAGAAAGGTAGTGATAGAGGAGGAAAAGGAGCAGGAGGAGGGAACCCACAATGGGGGGCTGGGGAGACAATTTTTTTTTTCATTTTTCTTTTTTTCGGAGCTGGGGACTGAACCCAGGGCCTTGCGCTTGCTAGGCAAGCGCTCTACCACTGAGCTAAATCCCCAACCCCAGTGGGGAGACAATTTAACGAGCAAAGTTCTTGCCATGCAAGCATGAGGGCTTGAGTTCAAATCCCCAGCACCCGCATATAATCTGGGTGCAGGGACATGTATCTCTTTTTTTTTTCTTTTCTATTTTTTGGAGCTGGGGACCGAACCCAGGGCTTTGCGCTTGCTAGGCAAGCGCTCTACCACTGAGCTAAATCCTCAACCCCGGGACATGTATCTCTAACCACAGTTCTAGGGACACAGAGACAGTTGGATCCCGGGAGTTTCTGGCCAGACAGCCAGTTGGTAAGTTCCAGATCTGAGGAGAAACTTTGTCTCAAAGAATTAGGTAGCAGACCAGAGACCGCTCCATGATTAAGAGTGCTTGCTGTTCTTGTGGAGGGCCAGGTTTGGTTCCTAGCACCCACATGACAGCTAAACACCACGCTTAGCTCCAGTTTCAGGGGATCTGTTACCCTCTTCCAGCCTCTGTGGACACTAGACATGCCTACAGAGCACATACATACATGCAGGGAAGACACTGATAGTATGAAATAAAAAAATAAATAAATAAACCTTTGAAAAAAGACGGAAAGCAACAGAAGAAGACACTCGATCTTGACCCGTGGCTTCCGTGTGGACAAGTGTGTTCACACACAACAAAGTGAGCTGGGGTTGTGAGGCCAGTATGGGTATGGTATGAATGGGAGATTTTGGAATTCGGAGAGACCAAAACATTTCTGAAGGACATGGCTCATGGGCACAGGCTACATGCGTTTAAATCTCTCTGTACCCTGGCCTCACTGTCCGACATCACCCCCAGAAACACTACTAACTTCTACTGACCTCTAGGAGACAAAACCCAAATAGAAACAGAGAGAGATAAGCCCCACATCGCACAGCCCTGTGCTAACCCGCAGGTCCAAGTCTCTCTATCAGAAGCATTGACTCCTGCCTATCTGTCTCCCAGCATTATCTCTGCCCCAGCTCTCAGCCTCAACTCAGGTCTCACCTGACATGGCCTGACCCTCTCGAATCACCTTGCTTCCCACAGAGTCCAAGTAAGATCTCAGGCGGTCACTGGTAGGCAGAGTTCCTAGGAGGCTCAGATCAGACCTCTCCAAGGCTGCGCCCTCCTCCTTGGCCTAGGCTGTTTGCCCACCTCACCGCTACCCACTTTCAAGTAGGTCTTGACAATGGGCCCGTAGAAACCACTAGGAGACCCCTGGAATAAAACGTTAAGTCTAGAAGTGGATATTTCCACCTCCAACAGCTAAAGAAGTTGAATAAAAAATAAGTTACTATTTTTACTGCTGGGATGTGGTTGTTATGGCAACAAAGGGCCTGACTCTTGCTCCAGAGTGGGGGTTGGGCTATGCTGGAGGGAGAAGGTGGAGGAGGTAGCTGGTAGGGTGGTCAGCCACAAGGAGAGAAGCTGGAGGATCACAGATCTGTCCTGTGTACATCAGAAGGACTCTAAACCACCAAATTGACTTCTTCATAGTTCCTTACCACTCCCCTCCCTCCTTCCCTTCTCTCCTCCTTTCCTTTTCTTTTTTATACTTTCACAGTGTTGGAAAATGAACCCAGGACTTACATATACCACCCATGCATTTACTAACAAAGGGACACTGGAACACTGGAAGAGGAATTCTGCTTCAGTGGTAAAGTCACTGCCTAGAATCCCCCAGTGAGGGACTGGATTGTGGCTCAGTAGTAGAGCCCCTGCCTAGAATCCCCCAGTGAGGGGCTAGGGCGTGGCTCAGTGGTAGAGCCCCTGCCTAGAATCCCCCAGTGAGGGGCTGGGGTGTGGCTCAGTGGTAGAGCCCCTGCCTAGAATCCCCAGTAAGGGGCTGGGGTGTGGCTCAGTGGTAGAGCCCCTCCTAGAATCCCCCAGTGAGGGGCTGGGGTGTGGCTCAGTGGTAGAGCCCCTGCCTAGAATCCCCCAGTGAGGGGCGGGGGGCGTGGCTCAGTGGTAGAGCCCCTGCCTAGAATCCCCCAGTGGGGGGCTGGGGGCGTGGCTCAGTGGTAGAGCCCCTGCCTAGAATCCCCCAGTGAGGGGCTGGGGGCGTGGCTCAGTGGTAGAGCCCCTGCCTAGAATCCCCCAGTGAGGGGCTGGGGGTGTGTCTCAGTGGTAGAGCCCCTGCCTAGAATCCCCCAGTGAGGGGCTGGGGGTGTGGCTCAGTGGTAGAGCCCCTGCCTAGAATCCCCCAGTGAGGGGCTGGAGGTGTGGCTCAGTGGTAGAGCCCCTGCCTAGAATCCCCCAGTGAGGGGCTGGGGGTGTGGCTCAGTGGTAGAGCCCCTGCCTAGAATCCCCCAGTGAGGGGCTGGGGGCATGGCTCAGTGGTAGATCACCTGCCTAGAATCCCCCAGGGAGGGGCTGGGGGCGTGGCTCAGTGGTAGAGCCCCTGCCTAGAATCCCACAGTGAGGGGCTGGGGGCGTGGCTCAGTGGTAGAGCCCCTGCCTAGAATCCCCCAGTGAAGCATTGGTGTGTGGCTTGGTGGTACGGTGCTTGCCAATCATGCACCAGACCCTGGACTCCACCCTCCAAATTGCCAAACCAAAACAGCCAGTCGAGCGGCAGATGCTGAAGCTCACTAACCAGACCAATGAACAAACACTTCGCAATTGCCCCGTGGCCTTTATCTGTATTATGCTTTTTAAGTCAGGATCTCCCTGTGTAGCCTAGGCTGACCTCAATTTGAATTGGCACCTCAGCCTGCTGGGTGGCGGGATTACAAGCACATGATACCTCGCCTGGTCCTCGTCCTTCCTTTCATCCTAGATGCTAAGTTACAAAGGGGCATCCCTGTGCCTCTTCCTGCGACAGCCGCCCCTACCCAATTAGAAACTGCTGATTGGGAACTAAAGCCACCACGAAGAAGAGAAGCAGCACCATATCAGAGGGTAACATGAAGTTCCAAGATGGCTGTGCATGGCCTTCTGAGAATAGGGTAAGGACATGATGGGGCCTCCAGAGAGAGGCTAGAAAGCCAGGCTGGTTGTGATTCCCCCAACTCTCCCACTTCCGTCTCCCCAGGTCAGAGCAGTGAGAGGGAAATCAATACGTATTGAACGGTGCAGGTGGCTTTAGGTCAATGAGAGCTGGCAGGGTAGAGAAGGGAGTTCCGGTGTCGCGGACCTCGTGGAGCCTGGCGTCCTGGCGACACCTATCATAACCTTACATGGAAGGTTGGATTGGAAGGTGTGGGCATGGAACCCAAAGTTTTCTATATGTTATGTGAGGACTGTGCCATGCAGCCACACCACCAGCCCAACAACAAAATTTGCCTAACAGTAGATGCTATAACTGGGACAGTTTAAAACTGCTTGTTCCTTTGTTCAGTCAATAAATTTAAGTGTCTGTCACTTAGGTGACTCTTTTCTATCATTGTAAAAAATGTTTACTTATTTGTTTATTGTAGTGCTGGGGATGGAAACAGGGCTTCAAATATCCTCTAAAAGGGCTCTACTACTGAGCCACATCCCAGCCCCTCACTGGGGGATTCTAGGCAGGGGCTCTACCACTGAGCCACACCCCAACCCTCACTGGGGGATTCTAGGCAGGGGCTCTACCACTGAGCCACACCCCAGCCCCTCACTGGGGATTCTAGGCAGGGGCTCTACCACTGAACCACACCCCAGCCCCTCACTGGGGATTCTAGGCAGGGGCTCTACCACTGAGCCATGCCCCCAGCCCCTCACTGGGGGATTCTAGGCAGGGGCTCTACCACTGAGCCACGCCCCCAGCCCCTCACTGGGGATTCTAGGCAGGTGCTCTACCACTGAGCACACCCCAGCCCCTCACTGGGGATTCTAGGCAGGTGCTCTAACAATCTCTCAAGTACTTGTCTGCCTGTCTATAGCACTAGTTTCTGCATCATTTCAATAGGATTGTCATAGGATCAAAAGGCAAACCCAGCCTCACAGAAGCAGATCGAAGTAGAGGAGAGCCATGTTCCACCCCCACCCCTGCTGACCTCCCTGCAAGGCTCCAGACTCCTCTTTTGGTGCCTCAGCCTCCCTATTTAGACAAGGTCTCCACCTAGGCACTGTTTGCTTCTTGTGGGACCCACAGGTAGATCAGAGAGGCAGAGCTGGTGGGAGCCACCACCTAGAGGCACACATTAGGTCTGAGGAGAGGAAGGAGTAGCAAAGATAAACAAAGCTGCTGTGGTCAGCAGAGATTTTAATCAGTAGCAAGTAGGGCACTGGGTGAAGTCCAGTGAGAACTGAATTCCTTGTGGGTTTGGATAAAGGTATCTCGGTAGCTCTGTGTGTGTGTGTGTGTGTGTGTGTGTGTGTGTGTGTGTGTGTGTGTGTGTGTGTGTGTTCATACCTGTACTTATGGAGGCAATAGATCAGTGTCAGAATCAATGCTAGAATCCAAACACTGTAGTTCTGTTTTTATTAAATTTATTTATGTATTCTGGGAGGAGGCAAGTATCCCAGAGCCCAGGTGTGGGGGGCAGAGAACAACCGGTGACAATTGATTCCCTCCTTCCACAATGTGGGTTCCAGGACTCAAACTCAGATCATTAACCTTGGCAGTAAGTATCCATGAAGCCACCTTGTCCTATCTTGGCTTTTGAGATAGAATGTCTCACTATCAGGCAGCTTGGCAATTCAGCCAGTCTGACTGACCAAGAAGTCCCCAGTATCCTCCTGTCTCTGCCTCCCTAGAGTCAGTGTTAAAAGTGTTGGCCACCACATCTTGCTTTGGTTACATGGGTCTTGGAAAATAAAACTCTGATGCTTGTGCTTGTGCAGCAAGCACTTTGTGGACTGAACCATTTTCCAGCCCCCCACCCCATGTATTTATTTTTGCAGAGCTGAGAGCGAAACCAGGGCCTTAAATGTCCAAAGCAAGCATCCTACCACTGAGACCTCCTCCTCCAGCTCTGGTTGTCTGAGACCCAGTCTTACCATGTAGCCCAGACTACCACGTACTTGAACTCTCTCTGACTTACCCTCTGGACTGCTGGGATCACAGATGTGATGTCCAGCTAGCTCTGGACATTTTAAAAGTGAGGAAAAGGGTAACCAAATATGGCGGTACACCTCTGAAATCCGCACTGATCTGGCAGGAGGTTGAGGAGTTCAAGGCCAGAAATGCTACAGTTAAGTTTAAAGCTAACTTGTGGGCTACATTGTTTGCAAAGAAGAAAAGAAGTGCGAGGCGGGAAAGGGCTGGGAAGAGGCTCCACCGGATCACGGAAAGAAACAGTTACAAAAGGCTAGAGGAGCTTGGGGTCTCTGTGCTTTTGGTCTGCTAAAGGCTTATCAGTATCCATGGCTGTTGTCCCTGACTGGAGGGCACAAACAATTCTTTCCCAACCTTGAGCTTTCTCTGGCAACTTTTCAGAGTCTTGGGTCATCTCAGGATGTGGCCAATTAGCTGGTAGAAGCTGAGACGGAGGTCAAGATGGAAAGAGAATTCACAGAAATCTGGCTGGGGTTCGTCAATGGCTCTTTTGGGGATTGTGGGTGGCGGCTGGTCTGGGTGGTAAGAGATGAGAGGAAGGAAGGAGGAGGGGAAGGAGGGAGGGAGGGAAGGAAGAAAGAAGAGTTAGAGGGAAGGAAGGAAGGAAGGAAGGAAGGAAGGAAGGAAGGAAGGAGAAATGGAGGGAGGGAAGGGAAAGAGAGAAGAAGGCAGGGAGGCAGGCTGATTTCTCTGCCTACTTCTTTAAGAAAGCTTGCCAGAGGGGTTGGGGATTTAGCTCAGTGGTAGAGCGCTTGCCTAGCAAAGGCCCTGGGTTCGGTCCCCAGCTCTGGAAAAAAAAAAAAAAAAAAAGGAAAGGAGAGTGGGAGAGAGAAGTCACCATGGTGAGAGGAAGTGGGAAAGGCAACTGGTGAGGAACAGGGAAAAGACTCAGAAGGAGGAGGCAGCTGGCTGGGGAGGAGGAAGCAAAGGAGCCTCACACACTCTGATATTTTACTTGTTTGTTTATTTGCTATGGGAGCCAAAGCCGTGAGGGAATGTGTAAAAGGAACGATGAGTCCTGAGTCGATATGTTTTATGGACAAGGACAGATAGATGCCTCAGACCCATGGGAACTGGCAGCACCTCCCTTCTTCTGCTCTGAGGGCTGATGTTTCTCCAGAATGACTGCAACCCAAGACTCAGCTACAGATGCCGCCTTTCCCTAGGCTGTACATAATAAACACTCTGAGGTACAAGATTGATCAGAGCAGGGCCAGCCCACCTGGTCCCAGTTTTTTCTGTGCATGTGTTTGTCTGTCCCTCTGTCAGTGTGTCCTTTCTGCATTCCCTCACTGCCCCAGTCTGGTGTCCAGGACCAAGCCATGCTGGAAATGTAATCTGCCATGTTTGAAAGTGTCTCACAGAGTGAAGGCTCTCTGGAACTTTCTATACAGCCTCTCAAGTTGCCCTCAAACATACATCAGTGATCCTCCTGCCTCAGCCTCTTTCAAAAAAAAATGATTTATTGATTTATTTATTTATTTATTTATTTTATGTATGTGAGTACCTTGTTGCTTTATTCAGACACAGCAAAAGAGGGGCATAGGATTTCATGACAGATGGTTATGAGCCACCATGTGGTTGCTGGGACTTGAACTCAGGACCTCTGGAAGAGCAGTCAGTGCTCTAACCACTGAGCCATCTCTCCAGCCCCTGCCTCAGCCTCTTTAGGGCTAGGTTACAGGCACCAGGTACCACATCCAGCTCTAGTTTTATGTCTTGTAGGACTTCATAGGAGTGGAATCCTGCCTGTATTGGAGGGGTTTTATCGTGTTTCCTGTGCTGTGCTCACACGATACACTAGCATGTGCATGTGACAGAAGGAGTGTGGAGACCAGAGGACAACGTTGAGGAGTCAATTCTCTCTCCCCGCCAGGAGGGTTGCAGAGATCGAACTCACATTGCCACTGGTGGTTTTGGCGGCAAGCACCTTTACCTGCTGAGTTTTCTCGCTGGCCCCTTGTTTTCTTCTGGGGACAGGCTTTCACTATATAGCCCAAGATGGCCTTGAACGCACTATGTAGCTCAGGCTGGCCTTGATGTTTCAGCTATCCTCTTGATTCGACCTCCCAAGTGCTCGGATCACTAAGAGGCCCTGCCTCCCTGGCTTGGGATCACATAGTCTTTCTACATACAGTGTGATGTCCTTGTGATCCATCCAAGAAGTAACAGTTAGTCCTTCCATTTCAGGAAACTCTAGAATGCAACATGCCCTGGTTTATTTGAGTTCACTATGGCATACTGCCCTGGAGGTGGGAAGGGTCGCTTTCACTGAGCTCTAAGGCTTCTTCTCTCCGGGGGTGGGGGGGTGGTGAAGGGGAGGCATAGCTGAAAGTCCATTTCTTTGGGATTCTTCAAAATGTCAGGTCTGATGAGAGAGTGCTGGAGACAGGAGAATGAAAGGAGATCCCTTCATAAGCCTCCTTAGACAGGGTCCTGTTGTGTCTACTTTTTATGGGAAGACAAGAAAAAACATCTCTTCACTCCCATGTAGGAAGCCAGTGACAGACCAAAGTAATGATTCTATCAAAGTCTAACTTGAACAGTGAGTTTCGTGAGGTTACCAACAGGAATGTGGGTGGGGAACAGAACCACTCAAAGCTACACGAACCCCTGAAAAGTCCACTCTATCCCACCATGGGCGAGGACTCACAAAAGCCGCATCCTTGAAGCTCTCAGGATAACATACAAGCAGCCTATCTTCCTCTACCCAGCCCATACTTCTGTAACCTTGGACAGGGGTCCTGTGAATCCTTATGATTTCAGAAACTTCCTGAGATTTGTAAGTTGTCTGCTTCCTGAATCTTAAAAAGTCTCCCTTTTTCCTTGGGAGAGAATGTTTCAAATCAGAAGAATATGTAATAAAGGCTTAGTGTCTAAGGCAGTTGAGGGCTAAATGCCGCTCCACTGGTGTCTTCTCATGCTATACCGTGTGTTGCTTCAGGGTCCCAGCACAGCCAGAGCCTAGCTAGGGCTGGTCCCTCTATAGAGAGACCATCCCCACTGATTAATCCTTCTGCGTAGGTGGTATAGTTCAGGTAACACCAAATAAATCACTTCCCTCTTACCTCCCCTGTGCACTCCCAACTGCCTCATCCCCTCCTGGAAGACTTCTGTTTCTTCTTCAAGGCCCAGCAGGAAGCCCTACAAAGCCTCAAGGCTTGAAGCCACCTGCCCCTTCCGTGCTCCCTTCAAACCAGCACTGGGCCTCCACATTCCACTCCATTCTACCCCCTCAGCACCAGAGGCCAACAACACAGGCCTGTACCATGAGTCAGACTATGGGTTCTCAGAGTCTGAGGACCCTAGAACAGGATGAGAAGAAGCAGGTTCTGGATTTGCACTGGGGTGGGTTGATTTGTAGCAGAGGCTAGGATCTGGGGGTTTAAAGATTTATTTCTTTATTATATATAAGTACACTGTCGCTCTCTTCAGACACACCAGAAGAGGGCATCACATCCCATTACAGATGGTTGTGAGACACCATGTGGTTGCTGGGATTTGAACTCAGGACCTCTGGAATAGCAGTCAGTGCTCTTAACCACTGAGCCATCTCTCCAGCCCGGATCTGGGGTTTTAATTTTAGGCAGATGCTGCTAGGAAACAGAGATTGTTTTGTTTT
Source organism: Rattus rattus (assembly GCF_011064425.1). Lineage (NCBI taxonomy): Eukaryota > Metazoa > Chordata > Mammalia > Rodentia > Muridae > Rattus > Rattus rattus. Next base: position 10,520,675 of record NC_046169.1, on the reverse strand, counting down.
AACATCTTATTACGTTTGGTTATTGGTGGGGGATTGGGGGTTGGAAGACAACTTGTAAGCGTCTTCTCCCACAGTGTGGGTCCTGGTGGCAAAACTTGTCACCAAACTTGATACCAGCCGCCTTCATCTCAGCCAGTCCTAGTCGGACTTTGTCTTCTGAGGCAGGGTCTCATGCTGCCCAGGCTGGCCTCTAACACTCTATGCAGTGGAGGATGACCTTGAACTCCTAAAGCTGCTGTGTCCACCTCTAAAGTATCTCGATGACAGATGTACATCACCATCACCCAGTTTTGCCTGGCTTCATGGATGCTAGACAAGTACTCTAGTAACCAAGCTACAGGCTTCTCTCTTTTTTAAAAAAAAAAAAAGTGGCTTATTTATTTCTTATTTTATGCGCACTGGTCTTTTACCTGCATGTACGTCTGGGTAAGGGTGTTAGATTTCCCGGAAGTGGAGCCACAGACAGTTGTGAACTGCCATGTGGGTGCTGGGAATTAAACCCGGGTCCTTTGGAAAAGCAGCCAGTGCTCTCAACCGATGAGCCGTCTCTCCGGCCACCACCACCACCCCCATCTTTCTTTTTCTAAAATAAAATGTCGATATGTGGCCTAGGCTAGCCTTGAATTGGAAATTCTCCTTCTTCGGCTGCCTAAGTGCTGGGGTTATCCTCTTGAGCCACCATGCTTGTGATTCCTCCTCCCCTCCTTCCCCCTCCTTCCCTCCCTTCCCCCTCCTCCCCTCCTTCCCCCTCCCTCCTCTTCCCCCCTTTTCTCTTACCCTCTCTCCCTTCCTCCCCTCCTTCCTCTCCTCCCCTCCCCTCCTCTTGCTTCTCTTATTTAGAAGGGGGAGGGGCGTTTATTTGATTTTGAGTCAGGGTCTCACTATGTTGCTCAGACTGACCTTGCACTGACTTTGCAGCCCCAGCAGGTCTGGAACTTGGAATTCTCCTGCTTCTGCTTTCTGTCTTAACTGTGATTCTGGGCCTGCCTGCATCACCAGGTTTAGCCCCATGGCTCCGCGCTCAACAGCACTGCTCTTCCATAGGACCTGAGTTTGTTTCCCAGCACCCACATGTTGGCACACAAACACCCATAACTCCACTTCCAGGGGACCCAACACCCTCTTCTGGCCTCCAAAAGCACCAGCCACATAATGCGCAGGCGCACGGTGCATACACATAAATAAATCTTTTTAAAAAACATGTTCAGTTCTTAAAATCCTGGGAACTGATCATGAGATCTGATATCTATCCTTCCTTGGAGCTCCTATGTGTGTGCTGAGGGGGGGGCTTGAGCCCCAGTCTAGGACAAACCCCTACCCCTAACCTAGAAGAGAAGCCACAGTTCAACAATATCCTGGACCATGGTGCCCTCTGGTGGCCAGTAGTAAATTCACATCCAGATGATTACAGATAGAAAGAGCTGCCTAGTATATTTAGAGCAGCAGTTCTCAACCTGTGGGTTGCAAGCAACCCTTTCACAGCGGTCGAATATCAGATATTCACATTATGATTCATAACAGTAACAAAAATCTCAGTTATGAAGTAGCAAGGAAAATAATTTTGTGGTTGGGGGCCACCACAATATGAGGAGCTGTATTAAGGGTGGCGGCATCAGGAAGGTTGAGAGTCACTCGTCCCCACCAACCATTTGGAAGCATCCATCAAGATACATAATATTAATTAATTTTAATTATCATATCACACAACAATTAAATTGTTCCTTTATTAAGATGTTCTCAGATAGCACACACACACACACACACCTTGAGCTCCTATTTGTGACCCTCTTGATTCCTCCTCTCAAGGGCTGGAATTGTAAGCCTGGACTGACAACCATGACGATGGGGATTGAACCCAGGGCTTTGTGCATGATAGGCAAACACACTGCCAACTGGGGTCCATCTCTAATTTAAAAATAAATTTAAATGCTACAAATCAAACCCAGGGTGTCAAACAGATCAACCAGCACTCTGCCGCTGAATTGCTGAATTAAATCATCAGCCCCCCCCCTTTTTTAGTGGAGGGAGGAGTCTGTCTATGTAGCCTAGGCTAGCCTAGAAATCACCATGTACTCAGACAAGCCTCAGACTCGTGATGCTCCACCTGCCTTAACTTTCTGAGTACTGGGGTTGCAGGCGGGCATCGTGATGTCCTTATGATGCCCTGCTTCTAGTAAGACGGCTTGCCCGTGCCAGCGGATCCAACCAGTGCTCACCTCCTGAGCCCCCTCCTCCTCCCGGAAGCTTTTCCGTTCCTCTGCCTGCCCGTGGATCTGCCCACCACATTGGTAACTACTACAGCAAGCTTTGGGAAATGGCTGCTTGTTCGTGCTCTCTTTGTTTCCACATGCATGTGTCAGGAGTTCAAAGCCAGCCTGGGCTACATAGTAGAAGGGAAAGAGGGAAGGAAGGGGGGAGGGGAGGGTAAGCCTGTGCTAGAATGGCAAAGGCTTGCAGAGGTGTGGAAGAATCCAAACACCTACTCTGTTTGGTTTTTTGTTTGGTTGGTTGGTTTGGCTTGGTTTGGTTTGGTTTTGCTTTGGTTTTGCTTTGGTTTGGTTTTTATTGAGAGAGGGTTTCTCTGTGTAGCCCTGGCTGTCTTGGAACTCACTCTGTAGATCAGGCTGGCCCCTAACTCACAGAGATCTGCCTACCTTTGACTACTGGGATTACGTTAAATTTTTTATTACATGTTATGACATTTGCTTATGTATCTATGCTACAATGTCCGTGTGGATGTCGGAGGACAATCTGCTGGAGTCTATTCCCTCCCTCTACTGGGAATGAACCAGGTCAGTTGCTGACCTAACTCTTGTACACACAACTGTGTGTGTGTGTGTGTGTGTGGAGGAGGGGCAGGGGTGCGTGTGCCACGGCACACCTATGAAGGTCAAAGGATAATTTCGAAGAGTCTGTTTCCTCCTGCCACCTTTACACAGGTCCAAGGGATCAAACTCAGGCCTTCAGGCTCCTGCCGTAAGCTCCCACACAGGGAAAGCCACTTCAGGAGGTTGGCTTGGGGTTTTTGAATTTGGAAGAGCTCCAGGTGGAACTCTGGTCAAGTGATCAATTGGCTGGAACATTCTGCAGCTCAAGGGAGTCAAAGGGTCAGAAGGAAGGCAAGTGGGAGCCAAAATCATGTGACAGCCCTTGGGTACCTTCACTGGTTGTGTGCGTGCATGTGTGTGTGTGTGTGTGTGTGTGTGTGTGTGTGTGTGTGTGTTGTGTATTCGCCTGGAGCTCAAGTTATAGATGGCTGTGAGCAGCCTGGCCTGGGGGCTGGGAATGGAATTCAAGTCCACTACAAGAGCAGACTGTGTTCTTAATCCCACGGCCAGAGCTACATGGCCAATGACCCTCCCCCACCCTCATCACTGTGAATCATCACCGAAGGCCACTAGTTCCTGCTTCCTTTTGAATAATGTTGCCCTGCTACATTGAGAAAATAAAGACTTGAGATGGGAGCTGGAGAGATGGCTCAGTGGTTAAGAGCCCCGACTCCTCTTCCAGAGGTCCTGAGTTCAAATCCCAGCAACCACATGGTGGCTCATAGCCACCTGTAATGGGATCCGATGCCTCCTCTGGTGTGTCTGAAGAGAGCAGCAGTGAACTCACCTACATTAAATAAATAAATACATAAATAAATAAATCTTTAAAAAATGAATCTTAAGAAAAATAAATAACTAAAGACCTGATAAAGCCATAGTATCAAACCCCCTCCTTAGGGAGTGGATCAATGGAGAAGAGTGAACGGAACATTACAGACACTCATCCCCACTCCCAACATTGTTTTAACCACAGGAGCTTGTCTGTATAGTTGAATAGTAGGTAAGAGGTAAAAAGAATGTGTTCATTATCAAGTGGTGGGAAAGGCTCCTGTAGAGACTGTTTGCCCAGTATGCAGGAGTCCCTGAGTTCCCTCCCTGAATAAACCAGGCAGGGAGCCATGCATCCATAATCCTGGGATTGGGGAGGTGGAGGGAGGAAGATCAGAAATCCCAGCAGGATGTGGTGGCACACATTTTCAATGCCAGCATTCCAGAGGTTGAGGCAGGAGGATGCTGACTTCAAGGCCAGTCTGCAAGTTCAAGGCTCAGCTTCGCGTATGTGGTGTGCACCTGAAACCCCAGCACTTTAGAGGTACAGACAGGAGAGTCAGGAGTTCGAGGTCACAGGGCTGGAGAGTTGGCTTCGGGATTAAGAAGAGCATTTGTTGCTCTTGCAGATAACCGGAGTTTCCCAGCACCACATGACCGCCACTCACACGGTTCAGCCTCAGGGGGGTCGGATGCCCTCTTCTGACTTCTGACGGGACTACATACCCGATGGAGATACATGCAGAGAAAACACTCATACACGTTAAATGGTATTTTTTTTAAAGAACATTCAAGATCATTGCCATCTGCAGAGGACATTTAGAAAACCAGTCTGGGCTCCATGAGACTCTGTCTCTAAAAGAGAAAGGAAAGGAAGAGAGGGCCAGAGAATGACTCCTCGGATAAAAGCGGTTGGCCTACAAACCTGCTGATCTGAGAACCAACAATGGAAGTAGACAACAACTGACTCCTAAAAGACATTCTCTGACCTCCACAGACATCATAAATGATAGATAGATAGATAGATAGATAGATAGATAAATAGATGGATAGATGATTGACAGATAGATGATAGATAGATGAATGGATAGATAAATAGATAGATGATAGATGATAGATGGATAGATAGATGATAGATAGTAGATAGATGATAGATAGATGATAGATGGATAGATAGATAGTAGATAGATAGATGATAGATGGATAGATAGATGATAGATAGATAGGTGATAGATGGATAGTAGATAGATGATAGATGGATAGATAGATGATAGATAGTAGATAGATGATAGATAGATGATAGATGGATAGATAGATGATAGATAGTAGATAGATGATAGATGGATAGATATATAGATGATAGATAGTAGATAGATGATAGATAGATGATAGATAGTAGATAGATAGATGATAGATAGATAGATGGATAGTAGATAGATGATAGATAGATGATAGATGGAGAGATAGATGATAAATAGATAGTAGATAGATGATAGATAGATGGATAGATAGAAGATAGTAGATAGATGATAGATGGATAGATAGATAGTAGATAGATACATAGATAGATGATAGATAGAGGTAGGTAGATATAGATACATAGATAAGTAGATAGATGGCAAATAGATAAACAGATAAATACATTGATAGAGATAGATACATAGACTATAGATAAAGATTATAGATAAATAGACAAATAGATACATCAATTGATAGATAAATACATAGATACATAGAAAATAAAACATATTCAAAAAGAGCAGCAGTCACCACTCACACGCAGCCCCACCCAGGGCTCACTTGTAGAGCAAGCAAGAAAATGCTGTCGCCCAGACCCAGCCAGGATGCAATGGCCCTAGGCTTCGCCTGGGGAAAAGGTCAACCTTAATGGTAAAGTGCTCCCTGGTTTTTGCCCAGAGAGATTGACTTTAACTTCGGTGGAGAACTGTAAGCCAAGGGAAGTTCTTCCCGAGAACAGGAGAGCTATGCACTCGCAATAGGCTGCACCCACTCAGGAGCAGTGCTAAGCCTTGGGTGAACCTGGCAATGCTCCCATTGCTTACCCAGACCCAGGACACTAGATCACAAGAGCAGATCCCCGTTAAAGACTTGGACTATATGCCAGGGATGGTGGTGTACACCTTTAATCTCAGCACTCAGGAGACAGAAGCAGGCAGAGTGTAAGGACAATCTGGTTCGCAGAGCAAGTTCAGATCAGCCAGGACTACATAGAGAAATCCTGTCTCAAAAAACCAAAACACAAAACAAACAACAACAACAACAACCTTTGACTCCATCTGAGAGCCACTTTGGCCAATAGAAATGTGCTAGGAAGACAGCTTATTTTTACAGGGTTTTGTTTTGCTTTGCTTTGCTTTGAGATGGGATCTCAAGTGCCTCAGGCTGGTCTTGAATCTCTCTTTCCCTCCTCTCTAAACGTGCTTGTTGGTTTGTTTCAAGCCAGGGTCTCCCGCTGGTCTGTTGAGATAGGATCTCATGTAGCCCAGGCTGAGCTCAAAATTGCGCCTCCTCCTGCCTCGGCCTACGTCTGCTTGGATTATAAAGTGGGCCACCACACCCAGATGACAGCCAGGCTTAAAACTGGTGACACCTAAACCGGATGGTGGTGGCACACACCTTTGATCACTGCCCTCAGGGAGCAGAGGCAGGCAGACCTCTAGGAGTTCAAGGACAGCCTGGTCTTAGAGAGCTAGTTCCGGGACAGCCAGGCCTACACAGAGAAACCCTGTCTCAAAGAGCAAACAAAGCAACAATAGACAGGGCTTGTGGGAGGGGGTGTCCCAGTGGGTGGAGCAACTGCCTAACAGATTTGGAGCCTGGCTGTCATTCCCACCGCCTCTTTAACCAGGTGTGGTGGTGCATGTCTATAATTCCAGAACTCAGGAGGCCGAAGCGCAAGGATCAGAAATTCAAGGATAGCCTGAGATCTATAGCGATATCCCTACCTTAAAGAGATCTATAGCGATATCCCTACCTTAAAGAGAGAGGGCGGGGGAGGGGGGAGAAAAAGGAGGGCGAAACCCACTTAGAGCATAAAACTTAAAAACAAAAACAAAAACAAAAAAAAACCCAAAAAAACAAAAAACAAAACAAAACAAAACAAAAAAACACTTTACTTTTCAATTGCATCATCAAAGAAAGCCCGGGAGACCTGAAACGGCCGCTCAGCTGGAGTGTCCGCCCTGGCTAGTTTGCTTAATGTCAGAGTTTGATTCCCAGCACCGTATAAACTCGTAAAACTGGGCGTAGTGGCACACACCCAGTGCAGTGGGAGCAAGACCGTGAAGAGTTCAAGGTCATTTTTAGCTACCTAGTGAATTGGAGGCAATAAGGCATTCACTAAAATCTTTTCTCAAAATAAATGACGGCCCCGTGTGATGACGTAGGCTTTGAATCCCAGCCCTCCGTAGACTTTGAATCCCAGCCCTCAGTACAGAGAAACAGGCACCTCTCTCAGGGTTTGAGGCCAGCCTTATTTACGCGGTTGGGTTCCAGGCCCGTCTAGGCAGCGTAACTAACTGTCTCAATAGAAGTAAGGAAATGGACTGTTGAATTGAAATAAAATACGGCTGCGCAAGTGGTGCGTGCCTGCAACCCAGCACCACTTGAGACGGTAGGGAGGGAGGATGGGTGGTTCAAGCTCTACGTAACAAATACACTGAACTTCCTGGGTGGCGCAGCTTCTCCACCAGGGCCCAGACCACCCAGTTCCAGCTTCTCTGTGTCTGTGCATCTGTGAGTTTGTCATCGGTTTATCCCCTAGCCACCCTAGGTATGCCATTGCCTGCCCGCACGTTAGTTAAGCATGCTTGAGACGATGTCCAGGTGTTGTGTTAGGTAGAGGAATTCATTCCTTTTATTGACCAAGGCCATCTTGGTGACTTCCGTGGCGTTCGTGCCAATTACCGCACCAATGGGCGTGTCTTCTCAGGGCTCTTGTTATTATAGCCCGTGAGGTTCACGGCAGAGTAAGACTGAAGACTCCTATCGATTCTCGGCCTTTTGGCTAAGATCAAGACTGAAGACTCCTTATCTACTTAGGGGAGTACACATAGGCCCTTCTAGCTCTATGAATGCTGGAAGGATGCTCTGTGAATAGCTATTAGAAATGAGACTTCCAGGTCAACACCAGATGGATCCCTCCATGTTCTGTGACTTGGGTACATGGCATCTTCAGCAAAAGGATTTACCATCAAATTCTGGAGGGCAGCCTTTGGCAGTAGCCTGTCCTGTTTGGGAACATTTTTCTTTATTAGATATCTTTCTTTACTTACATTTCTTTTTTTTTTTTTTTCTTTTTTTCGGAGCTGGGGACCGAACCCAGGGCCTTGCGCTTGCTAGGCAAGCGCTCTACCACTGAGCTAAATCCCCAACCCTTTACTTACATTTCAAATGTTATTCCCTTTCTCGGTTTCCTGTCCATAATTCCCCCTCCCCTCCCCCTCCATCCATCCCCCTTACTGCTCCCCCCACCTTCTCCTGCCCTGTGGGTCCAATCTTGGCAGGACCAAGGGCTTCCCCTTCCACTGGTGCCCCAACAAGGCTATTCTCTGCTACATAAGCAGTTGGAGCCCTGGGTCAGTCCATGTATAGTCTTTTCGGTAGTGATTTAGTCCCTGGAAGCTCTAGTTAGTTGGCATTGTTGTTCTTATGGGGTTGCGAGCTCCTTCAACTCTTTCAATCCTTCCTCTAATTCCCCCCCAAGAGGGTCCTGTTCTCAGTTTGGTGGTTTGCTGCTAGCATTGACCTCTGTATTGGACATGCTCTGGATGTGTCTCTCAGGAGAGATCTATATCCCGTCCCTTTCAGCATGCATTTTTGAGCTTCATCAATCTTATCTAGTCTTGGTGGCTGTGAATATATGTGTGTGTGTGTGTGTGTGTGTGTGTGTGTGTGTGTGTGTGTGTGTGTATGACATGTGGGGCAGACTCTGAATGGCCATTCCTATGGATATTCTCCCCCACTTTGGGAACCCTTTGATCTCACTGTCCAACGCCCCTGGCCTGGGGATTTTTGTTTATTATCCTGCAGTGTCTAGGAGGGCTTTGTTGTCAATAGGGTAACTCCATTTAACTCTTCTTCTATGCGCATATCTGTGCAATATGGGGAGCTTCTACAATAGTGAGTTACCATATGGCTTTGTCTAAAATCCTTAGCCTTAATTGGCCCTCCCCATAGTCCCTCTACTCTGAACACCCACCCTCATCCATTTAACCCTTCCTGCTCCATCATTCCCCTTCACCTCTCTATACCACATTTGATCTCCTCTTCCATGAAAGCACTGTCCATGGCTCCTTACTATTCTCCTGACTTCTGTGGGTATTCCAAAAGAAACATACACGCCTAACATCTAAGCCAACATCCACAAACGGGAGAGAACCTGGGGTGTTTGTCGTTGGGGTCTGGGTGACTTCCCTTTGAACAATTATTTCGGGCTCCATTCATTGACCTGTGAGTCTCATTATTTCATTTTTTTCTTGTCAGTTGAGTACTACCCATTGTGTAAACGCACATTTTCATTATCTGCTCATTAGCTAATGGGCACCTAGGCAGTTTCTATTTCCTGTCTACTATGAATACAGCAGCAACGAAGACAGACGTGCGGGATCTCTGTAGTAAGAGACGGTCCTCCGAGTGTATGCTCAGGGGTGAGGCATGTAGTGATCTATTTCCAGCTTTTCGAGGAACCTCCAAGCTGATTTCCAAAGTGACTGTGCCGCTGGCACTCCCACCAGCAGCAAGTGTTCCTGGTCCCCCACATTTATGTTAGCTTTAAAAAAAAAAAATCTTAGTCTCAGTTTTGACTGAGGCTAAGAGGAAATCTCAAATTTTTTAATTTGCATTTCTCCAATGGCCAACAATGTTGAACTTTTAAAAGAATGTTTCTTCGGTCTCCAGCTCCGGAAAAAAAAAAAAAAAAAAAAAAAAAAAGAATGTTTCCTGGATGGTTTTGCTTCATCTTTTAGGAACTTTATGTTCAGTTATTTGTCCCATTTGGGGGTGGGGCGATTTTTTTTTTTAAGACCTGTTTCTCTGTGTAGCCCTGGCTGACCTGGAACTCACTCTGCAGACCAGGCTGGCCTCCAACTCAGAGACCCTCCTGCCTCTGCCTCCTGAGTGCTGGGATTAAACCCATGTGCCAGCATATGGGACTTCATATTTTAATAGGGTTATTTTCTTGATGTTTTATTTTTTCAGTTCTTTATATATTCTTGATAGTAACCCTCTGTCAGATGTGCGGCTTCTCAAGGTCGTTTACCCGTTCTGAAGGCTTCCTCTTCACTCAGATGATGATGTCCTCCACGCAGTAAAGAAGTGTGTTAATCTTGTGCAGTTCCATTTATTAACTGTTGGTCTTAATGCCTATGTTACTGGGGTCCTGTTCAGAACGTCTTTCCATGTGCCAATAATATAAATTGGATTTAAGGCCTGGTCCACGAAATGAAACCCCTATCTAGCACCATTATTAAGACCAAGAACCTGTGGGCAGGTGGGCCAGAGACCTTAGGGGAGGCCTTACTTCACTAGTCTGCTGAATGGACATCATATTGAACTGACCCCTTATTGTTACGTCCATAGAGAAATGCATTTCTCTGCTCTCATCAGAAAAGCTTCTCTTTACAGAAGATGGTGATTGACACGGAGGCCCACAGCTACCCAAAGTGCAGAGAATGAGAGACGACAGAATGGAATGCTCAGCCCTAAGTGGGCCCATATATACCATGCCCCTCCTCCCATTGTCCAGGGACCATTGCAGAAGAGTCTGAAAGACTATTGAGAGCCAAAGGCCCTGGATGCCTGCAAGGAAATGGTGTTTTACTGGACATAGCAGGGCAGCTGTACACATGAACTCATAGCAGTTATGGCAGAATATATCAGACCCGTGCAGGTCAAGCCAGACCAAATCTCATTATGACCAGAGATGGGCATGAAGCCCCACTCCTAGCTAAGAAGCTATTGTTAATTTGTAGCTGTTGAGAATGGGAATCGGTGTTCTTCAAAGGAATGGTCCCTGATAGGCTGACAACACTCCAGTACAAGGCTATAGGCAACACAAAATGGAATCGATGGGTTTAAAAAAAGAAAGACAAAAAAAAAAAAAGACACAAATTTGGGTGGGTAGGGAAGAAGAGTGGATCTGGGTAGTGAGGTTGAATATGATCAAAACGCGTTGCATGAAATTCTCAAAAAATTTCATTTTCAAAAAGAAAAGCTGGGAATCGTAGCACATTTAATTCCAGCAGCAGAGGTTGGAGGGCAGAGGATAGAGGGCAGTAGATTGCTGTGAGTTGAAGGTTAAGATCGGTAAGTTCCAGACCAGTAAAGGTCCCCAAAGGCCAAAACAAAACATTTTAAAGGCTACTTTTAGCAAGCATGGTGGTGCATGTCTGTAATCTTTTAAGAGGTAAAGGCGGGAAGACCAGGAATTCAAAGTCAACACCGTCCAAAGCTAGTCTCAGATAGATGAGACCCTATATCAAAAAGTTCGACTTCATGCCCGCCTAAAGGACTTTCCTAAAGGATAGCACACTGCTCTTGAGACCCATCAGCCAGCCTCTTGCCTACAGGTTCAGTTCTAACATGTAACAGAACAGAACAAGTTTCGCTCATCTCCAAGACCTTTGCCAGCAAGGCATTTTCATTCCCTTGAGGGGAAGAGGAGAAAGGAATAAATGGAAGGAGGGCGGGAAAGAGAGAAAGGTGCTTCCCATATACTGTTGCACGGATTAATACATTTAAAGTAGAATCCTGTCCCAAGGACCGTGACCGCACGCGCCTTTGAGAAGTCACTTCCAGTCTCAGATCCACCATTTGGGAAATTGTTTACAGTTCTGAGCCTCGCTTTTCAAATCGGCAAAACGGACGTGTGATATTCTCTTCAAGCAATGCGGTGGGCACAAGTCCCTAGAACAATGATCGACGAACCAGGACCAACGAGGTAACTCGGCGTTGGGAGCCAGCAAGCTCCCGCCCACTCTCCGCCACGCGCAGGCGCACCTTCCAGCGCACCTTTTATGCATGCGCAGTCGACCGGAAACACCCGCGGGAGCCCGAGGTGAAGAGGCGGGGCCTACACAGCGGGCCTGCGCCGTACGCCGCCGTGCGTCGCGAGGGTGGGCGGGACCGCGCAAGCGCGCAGCCCGTCCCGGCTCTGGAGCATAAACAAGAGTGGGGACGGTATGAGGCGGCAGTTGGTCCCCGCGCAGCGAGAAGGGGCGAGCGGGGCGGCGACCCGGACCGGGTACAGATCCTGAGTGTAGCGTGCTCCCGCGGGCCGCCTGAGTTGAGCCGCGCGCGCTCCGGCCAAGGGGGTCCGAGTCCGTCGCGCGCGCGCAGCCATGAACCTGGCAAGCCAGAGCGGAGAGGCCGGCGCCGGCCAGCTGCTGTTCGCCAACTTCAACCAGGATAACACGTAAGACCGGGCTCGGGCACGGGGTCGGGTCAGAGGTCAGGGCCTGGGTCAGGTCGAGGGGTATGGGCGGGGGGCGTGCTGAGCCCGCGCGGCCGCTCGAGCGCTGCTGCCTCCTGGGCCGGGGGAGATGATGGAACTCGGGGTATGCTCCCATCCACCTGTCCTAAGACCTCGCCTTTCGCAAAGTTGGGAAGGAATTGAGCACACCGGTTTGTGCCTGTCACCCGGACTGGGTTTCGCGGCCGTCCTGGGCATCGCCCGCCTCCCTCTTTCTATACATCTGTATCTTCAGTGTTTGTATCGCTTTTCATGGCTTTTCTCCTTCTGTTTTCTTATTTCTTCTCTGCCGTTCTTTCTGGCAAGTAACTCGGTCTCCTCCAAACAAGGACCAAACGGCAGTAGTAACCCAGGCCTTCAATCTAAGAGAGACTTTGTCCTCAAGGGGTCTGGGTGCTTCAGAAGGGGGTGAGGTGGGCTATTCCTGCGATTAAAACAGAACCTTAATACCGGTCTACTGTTTGGCCAGACTGAACTGCTATAGGTCCCGATCTGGTTCTTCAAGGCAGCCTCATTGGCATACCTGGAAGGTAGGTAATAGATGAGGTTTCTAAGGAAGGAAGGATGAGTTATGGGACTGGAAGGGAGAAGAGCCATCTTGGGAAGTGAGTAAGAGGAAGTGATGTAAGAGGAGGAGGAATGGGTCACTTGGCATCACACTAAGTAGTTGGTCGCTACTGGCACAATAGCATTAGCAAGGCAAAGACTGAGGCTTTTGTTTTTCCTCAATTAAAAAGTTAGATTGGAGAATGGAGTACCTGTGTGGGGGTAAGCAACAGGTGCTCAGTTGGACCTTCTCAGCTTCTCAAGGGGGAGCTGTCCTGAGATTGGCTTACCTGGTCCAGGCACGAATGAGACGGCGAAGTTCAGAAAGAGTCAGCCAGGATCTTAAAGTTGGTTAGTAGTGGAATGGGGCAGGGGTGGATTCTCATCTCCTGAGCTCTTTCCTGAGCTCTCTCCTGGTCTTCTTTCTATTGTACCACACTGAGTCTTTTCTACTTCAGAACAGAATTCTTAAGACAGTGAGTCTAGAAGTAATAGTGGACCCGGGCACTGGAGGGAGGGTTCAATGGATAAAGCCCCTGTCACACAACCTTGAGGCCCAGAGTTGGGATCCCAGCACCCACATAAAAGCTAGGCAGCTGTCTATAATCCCAGCACTCCCCAGGTAGATCCCTGGCTACTAAGTGAGTAGGGTCACCAAGCTCTGGGGTTCAGAGAAGAGACCTTACTTTGGTGAATAAAGAGGGAGACACTAGCAGGTGTGTGCCCTACACACGTTCAGGCTGCTAAAGCCGGCACAACAAAAGCTACAGGGACAGCCTGGTGCACTTTGCTGAGTGACTGAGCAGGCGCCATCCAGGTGGGAGGAAAGCATCTCCAACCGGCAGTGTTTAGGCTTCTGAACCATTAGGCTTTGAGGATCACCAGGAAACTCTGCTAGCCCTGGACCCACTAGTTTATAAAGTTATTACTTAAAAACAAGACCTGCTGTGTCATTTGTGACTTGCCAAAGACATCTAGAAACCTAAGTTGGAAGGAATTCTAGGATGGGAGTTCAGTGCAGGGACGTGAACTCAGGCCCAGTGACAGACGCCTTTAATCCAGTGCTGGTGACACACTTTTAATCTGCTGCTGTGCGGCAGAGGCAGGAGTATCTCTTGAATCCAAGGCCAGCCTGGTCTACACAGAGAAATCCTGTCTCACCCCCCCTCCCCATCCCCCCAAAAAAAACTAATGTCTTGCTGGCCTTGAATTCCTGGTGCTCCTGCACCTTCTGAGGGCTGGAATTGCAGGTGCGCCACCATGCAGAGGAACAGGTGGGGGATGGGGGGTGGGAGGAGCACCTTTAATCCCATTGCTTGGGAGGCTGGGGCAGGAGGGTGTCTGAATCCAAGGCCAGCCTGGTCACATAATGAATTCCCGAGTAGCCAAGACTGAATCGAGAGACCTGTTTAAAGGATGGGGAAACAGCAACAACCAAGGGGCTGGGGCGTGAGGGCTTAAGTTTGGCTCCTCAGCACCCATAAAGCCAGGCAGGGGTTTTGGGGAGCAGGGCATCTGTAACTCTAGGACCTGTGTAGGTGTAGGGACAGAGATAGGTTGATCATCCTCAGAGCCTTCTGGCCCAGTCTAGCCAAAGAGTAGTAATCTCCAGGTTCAGTAAGACACCTCGTCTCAAATAACAAGGTGGAGTGCCGTGAAGGAAGATGCCCGCCTGCTGGTCTGTGGCCTCCATGGAAACATACATGTACATGCACACAGATATGCATCCACATGTGCAGAAATACCTTAAACATAGACCACATAGAATTTTAAAAAGTTTTAGGCCGGGTGAAATGTGTGGAATCCCATTTGCTGTGTTCAGGGATAGATGGGGGCCGCTGTGCATCCATTCTGTAGTAATTCCAATGCCATTTGTAGTGCTCCAAATTACGTTAGTCTTTTTTTCTCATACTACTAATATGATTTCAAATATTTATTGAGAGGTTTCTCTTTTTGTGCTTCTTATTCTAAAAGTGATGACATCTGTGTGATCTGCTCTTTACCATCTGTTTGTTATTAAAGGAACCAAAGGAAAGGACAGGAAGAGGAGCCCGTCCTGGCTGTCGAGTCCCATCAGTGTTTCTTAAGTGGCAGGTTTATGTGGGGCACTCGCACTCTAGCTTTTCCAAGTTGAACTTAACCAGTGAATGACCTGCATAGGGTCACTGGATTCTCACATGGACTCACCAGGACTAAGGTTTTCCAGAGGATTTTGGGAAGTCAGAGAGGTGGCTGTGTCTATTCTAAGACTCTTCCCAAAGGGCTAGAATAAAGGGACACCCACCCCACCCCCATGTTAGAGAGGCTCTGAAGGTATTAACTGTTCTCTCTGTGGACTGACCAAACTTTCCATTGCTGGGCCTCATTCCGGAAGGTATTATTCTCCGCATGTACCTGTAAACTGAAGGCAAATTTCAAAGCTCCTTCAGCCTTAACTTGTCTGCCTCCTGTGTGTCTGCGGGAGATAGCTGCAGATCACACTGGATAGACAGTGACCCACAGACCCTGTGAGGTATCCCAGTTCTGGTGTTTCTTTTTTTTTTTCTTTTTTTTTTTTTCTTTTTCTATTTTTCGGAGCTGGGGACCGAACCCAGTGCCTTGCGCTTGCTAGGCAAGCGCTCTACCACTGAGCTAAATCCCCAACCCCAGTTGTGGTGTTTCTTAGGGAACATGTTAGCCCCTAAAAAAGAAACTGGCCAAGGAAAGTTCGGCTTCTGGTACTCTGAAAGACCTCAGGACTTCGGGTACAGGTCTAGAGTGGGATGGGCTAGTTTCTCCATGAACTCGGCCTGGCTGTGGTCTTACCAGCACCTGTCAGATCACTGCAGCCATGGGACAGTCAGCTTCCTGTTTACATGTGGCTTGTCCCACTCACCTACATAATCAAGTGTGACCTTTTCACAGTGAAGGTAATGACAGGGGAGGGCCTTTATGGACTGATGCCTGAGAAGCGAGGGGCAGATCTATGTGTTCTCATGTGAAGTGGAAGTCTACACCCACTTCAGGCCCATGTTTAAATTCAGTAACAGGTATCATTTCAAGATGGCAGTTCCTTCCCCACAGCTTCATGGAGTAGCAAAAGGGTGTTACAATAAATAGGCTTGACTCATGGAGGGGAAGATGAGAAAGGAGTTTGTTCTTGAGGGGGTCGTGTATGTCAGATCCCCTTGTGCTGGAGTTACAGGTGTGTGAATTACCTGTTGTGAGTGCTGGGAATCAAACTCAGGTCCTCTGCAAGAACAGTACGTGCTCTTAACCACTGGGCCATCAGCCCAAGCACACGCATCTGTCTGTTTGCTTGTGAGTGTCTCCTGTAGCTCCAGGCCAGCCTGGGCCTTGAAATTGCTGTGCTGCGTGTCCATGGTTGGCCTTGAACTTCTCAGAGCCTCCTCTTGCATTTACCTCCCCAAAGCCAGAGTCAGAGATGGGCACATCACACCTTTAACATCTTTATTGTTTGAGGCAGTCTCTACGCAGCCTCAGTTGGCCTTGAGCTGGAAGCCCGCCGGCTCCTCCTCCCGAGTGTCCTCTCCATCCCTGTTGCAGTCTGTATTCCTCAGTCAATAAGGATAACATTGAACAACCAGGAATTAAACTCAGGGCCTTGTACATGCCAGCCAGGCAAGTGTTCTACCACTGAGCTGCATCCCTGTGCCTGGGTTAACTTCTTAATAAGGCACAAGCATTTATTGCTAATAGAATAAATCTCACCTCTCCTGTGGTTATGCATTTTCCATGCTTAGAAATCATATTCCGTCAAGAGAACCTTCCGAAGAGGTGCATATGAGAGCCTGTTATAGGTGTCTAATGAAATGTTGCACTGGCCTGAGACCTGAGGGCCAGTCCTGCCCAGCAGGTGCTCTGATGTGCTGCCCCCAAACCTACTGACAGTGTCATTTAACTACTTACCTTCCCTGGTAAAGCGTTTCACTTCCGTTTCTTACTGATGGACGGCACAGTCAGTTTGGTGGGTTTTGGCACTGAAACTGTAGCCCAGGTATTTAATACTCTGATCAGTTCTGTATACCTAGAACATCAGAAAGATTCATGGGAAGCATCACTGAAAGCCAAGCTCTCTGGAACCCAGAGTCCACTCTCATGCTTAGACAAGAACCTCCCTAAGCTCATTTTGTGATTTCCAAGCAAAGAAGAAATGAGAAGAGGGGTGGTCTTGAGGGGAAAAAGATAAGGTGGCAGCTGTCTGTAAGGGTAAGATTTTTTTGTTTTGGGGGTGTTTCTGTATTTATTTTTATGCTGGAGACTGAACCCAGAGAGAGCATCATCACACACGCTAACACTTCTAGAAACTATTTTTGTGAATTGTGG
Organism: Rattus rattus; assembly: GCF_011064425.1. Lineage (NCBI taxonomy): Eukaryota > Metazoa > Chordata > Mammalia > Rodentia > Muridae > Rattus > Rattus rattus. Next base: position 10,503,716 of record NC_046169.1, on the reverse strand, counting down.
TCGGGGGCTGGAGAGATGGCTCAAGCGGTAAGAAGCACTTAGTGTGCTTGCAGAGGATCCAGGCTTGGTTCCTAGGACCCACATGGTGGCTCGTGAGCACCTTTTACTTAAGTTTCAGGGTAACTTTCAGTTGCCCTGGCTCCTGTATACTTGTAGTGTACATACATACATTCAGACACATTTGTGTGTCTCACATGTTCTGACCATCTGGCGTGAGGCACAAAACCTTGTACCCAAGAGAATTTGCCAAAGCAGGCATGGTGGTTCTTGTCTATCCCAGCACTCGGGAAGTCTGAGGCCAGCCTCTTCTATTGTGTTTCAAATAAGCATGAAACCAACGTGTCCTTTGGTTTTAAGCTGCATTTAAGCTGGGGACTGGTAAAGCGGCTCTGTAGTGAGGGCCTTGCTCCAGAGGCCCTGCGCTCACAGCTCTGCAGGAGGTGGCCGATGCATAGATGCGTAGATAGAAATGTAAACCTTTCAGACCACGGGAAAATGCTCAACCTAGGAAGGATTTTTGTCTTTCTTTTCGCTTCGTGGCATTCTGGGTGTTTTGTTTTTACATTAAGACAGGAGCTCACTATGTAGCCCAGGTTGTCCTTATTCTCCTGATACTCCTGTTTCTTACCTCCCAAGGACCAGGGTGGTTTGTGTTTTAAATTCACAAGTAGTCAAGGTAAGAGATTAAAATATGCTTACAGTAAAAACTTTACTGTCTGGAAATGACTTCCTTGAACACTAATTTGCCAGAGTTCTTAGCTGCTGCGATTTTATTTCCAACCTTTCTGGGGAGTTGTTTTGTTGCTTCCTTTAAAAAAAATTGCATTAAGACACATCTGGGCTGGCACTTGCTGTGTAGAGCATGCTGGAGCCCCCTCCACCCAAGTGCTGGGACTAAAGGTGTCCACCAGCACAGCCACCTGTTACGACTCAGTGTGTCCAGTCTCTCTATACCTGGGCACTTGGTTGAAAGAACACTGTCAGCTGGTAGAGAGCAGCTCTAGCCCTCAGGTTTCCACAGCACTCACAGAGCCTCCCCATCCTTTCTTTCTTTTTCTCTTTTGGTGATTTGAATCAGGACCTCATGTAGGCCAGGCTGCCTTTGAACTTGTTATGTAGCCAAGGAGGACCTGGGATTTCTGATTGATCTTCCAGCCTCTCTTCTACCTCCCAGGGGCTGAGATTGCAGGCGTTTGCTGCCGTACCCAGGTCTAGGAATGCATTCCACCTCTGTGGGAGGGCCAGAACTGTCAAGCGATAAGCTGGTGTAGCCTCAGGTGTCATCCTGGGGTACAAATACAAATGGCTGGTCTGGTCTGCCCATGGAGGTGTGTTTTCATCCTTTCCCAGCATTAAACAAAACCAGCCCTTCATGTCGCCCCTTTGTCTCTCCTTGCTTCTCCCTAATCATCCTTCTGCTGGGGTCAGCTGTGTGTACTGTTCTCTTGCTTTCTTGCTCTGTTGCATTCTGGAGATGGAATTTTCTGATCAGGAACCCCTTCGTTTGGTGTCACCAAGCCTCTATGCTTTGAGCTTTTTAGCCAGAACATAGGCATTCAATCCTAAGCCTTCTCCATCTGAGGCAGGGGTTCTCAACCTTTCTAATGGTGTGATCCTTTGATACAATTCCTCATGTTGTGGTGACCCCAGGCATAAAACTATTTCCGTTGCTTCTTCATAACTGTAATTATATGAATCGTAATGCTATAAATCTGATAATGGGACCCCAGGGGGCGGAGACCTGCTGGTTGAAAACCAATGGTCTTCCAATTGCAGGGTCTGAATGTTCTTGGTGCATGCCATTCCTGCCCCACCTCCTGGCCACAGCACCTTAATCGAGTGCATAAGGCAGTGAAAGGCATTCCTGAGACAAGGATGGATGCTAAGCCCAGGTTGTAAAGTATCATTGTTCAAAGTGTAGAATGCATAGTGACTTACTGAACTTGGAGGCTCACTCACAAGGGCCAAAACAGCCGTGTGTGTCTGCAGTCACTGATTGACAGCTGATTACTCTTCATTTAGGGCTCAAAGTTTTGTTCATTTGTTTTTACTATTTTAATCTTTTCTCAGGCTTTATGGCAGGGAGGGGTAACTGACAAACTTGAATATATTTAAGGTCTACAGCTGGGTACCTTTGTATACATATACATGAAATGAAGGAGCATTGGGGCTGGGGAAATGGCTCAGAAGGTAAAAAGCATACAAGTGTGAGGGTGAGTTCAGAGCCCACGAACACATGGCAAGCCAGGCATGGCCCATCCTCCTGAGGTTGGAGGGGAGGCCACTCCTGGATGCTTGCAGGCCAGCCAGCCTGCAGTGTGCAGCTGTGGTGGTGCCCTGTCTCAATGGCCATGCCACAAGCTTTACAGAATTCTGGCCTATTACACCCTCTGCCACACCCGTGTTACAGACCCATGAGATGGCTCAGAACACCCGGGTGATGCCTTGTGCAGACCCTGGTTACTGGTGGGTAAAGTGGGCACTGGTTTATGCATGATCGCTGTGTACGTGCATCAGCTCTTACTTCTGAATTTGGCTTTTTTGCAGGTCCCTAGCTGTTGGTAGTAAGTCCGGGTATAAGTTTTTCTCCCTATCTTCTGTGGATAAGCTGGAACAGATCTATGAATGCAGTAAGTGCTTGCTTTATTTTCCCTTTGTTAAACAAAGTAGACCTGTTCATCTAGATTTGGAATGCAGTCTTCTACTCCAACGCTGTTGGAGTTCAAATGCACACAGCCTGGGGCAGTCCTGTTCCACCCTAACCACCTCAGGAACTCACAGGACTGACCCTCTGGGTACTCGTCCAGATCTCTGGTGTTTGTGTATATTAAGTGTACATTTAGGGTTGCATGTTTGAGCTTTCAGGACCTGGCATCCCACCATACATAATCTGTCATTTCTCACCCCCCCAATACTGTTTAGATTGCATTACTGTCATGAAGGGCTCCGAGAAAATTTAACTGTTCCAGCCCCATAGAAATGGTTTCCTTTGGTTGGATTTTGATTGTGGTCTGTAAATTGGGATAGCAGAAGGGCTACAAGCTGGGGCTTCTGGAAAAGAAGTAATGGCTCTCTGTTGGACTATGGTCAGTTGGTGACCATAAAACACATCATTTGGGGTGAGAGCGGTGGCTCAGTGGTTCAGAGCTCTTGTTGCTCTTTCAGAGGTTCTGGGTTTAGTTCCCAGAACCTGGATGGTAGTTCTCAACCATCTGTAACTCCAGTGCAAGAGATCTGACACCCACTTCTGACATGTACAGACACCAGGCACCCACATGGTACACACACACACAAGTGCAGGCGAAACATTCAGACACATAAAATTAAGTAAATTTTTAAAAGTTAGAATAATTTGTGTGTCTGAGTGCTGTGGGGATATGGAGGCCAGAGGCAACAAGCAGTCTGTCTCAGCTATTCTGCACACTTTTGCTTTGTTTTTGTTTTGTTTTGGTTTTGGTTTTGTTGTTGTTTTAAGATAGGGTCTCTCACTGAACCTAGAGCTTGCCCATAGAGCTAGACTGGCTGTTCAGTGAGCCCCAATGATCTGCCTGTTTGCCTCCCCCATGCTGGAGTTAGACCTGAGATAAGGTACCCAACTTTTTACATGGGTCTGGGGATCTGAACTGAGATCCTATCCTCTTGCTTACCTGGCAACTACCTACCGAGATATGTTCCTAACCCCTAGACATTATTAAATGACAGGTTTTCATATTATTTATTTAGTGTGTAACCTCAAATATGCACATGCATTACCACACAAGCATGAAGGCTAGAGGACAACTTACAGGAGTCTGTTTTTCTTCCCACTATTTGGGTCTCAGGTCAAATGGCTCTGGTAGCAGGTACTTTTACCCACTGAGCCATCTTGCCTGCCCATAAAGTATTAAAAAGATGGAGGGAGGGAGGAAGCACCACTGGGCAGATGGTTCAGTGACTAAAGTGCTTACTGCTTTTGCAGAGGGCTTGCGTTTGGTCCTCAGCACCCCCATCAGGAGGCTCACAGTCGCTTGTAACTCCAGTTTCAGAGGATCTAACACTTTATTCTATTTCCTGTGGGCATGCAGGTACACACAATACACATGTTAAAATGTTTCGTTTTATTTTTTACTGTTAAAAACAAAAATTGTGACCATATGCCTTTGAACCCAGCACGTGGAAGGCTGAGACAGACAGATTTCTGAGTTCAGGGTCAGCCATGGCTAAATGATGAGACCTTATATCTAAAAAACAAACAAACAAAAACCTCGTGTGCGTTTTTTTGGTTTTTTTTTTTTTGTTTTGTTTTGTTTTTTTTTTTTGTCCTTTTTTTCGGAGCTGGGGACCGAACCCAGGGCCTTGCGCTTCCTAGGTAAGCGCTCTACCGCTGAGCTAAATCCCCAGCCCCCTTGTGTGCGTTTTTTTTTTTTTTTTTTTTTTTTAACTCCCCTCGTGTGCGTTTTTTAACTTGTCGTCATGCCAGTGTAGAGGTCAGAGCACAGCCTGTGGGCCTGCGGTCCCAGATTGCAGTCAGGTTGCCAGGCCTGGAGCAGGTGCCTTTAGCTGCTGAGGTTCTTACAGCCCCTCCCCCACCTGTGAGGTGCAGCCCTGCACAGGTAGCACAGCCAGAACGGTACTGCTCTTCCATCACTGTATCTGCTTGTGTGTGTAAGTCAGTGATGTTTTAGCGCCTGTGGAGTCCTGTACAGGACCCTGATACAACTCTTCTCAGCTAGAGCGGTGCTTCTCACCCTTCCTAAGGCCATAGCCCTTTAATACAGTTCCTCGTGTTTGGTGACCCCCCACCACCATACAATTAATTTGTTCCCACTTCATAACCATAATTTTGCTATTATGAATGATAATGTAAATACCTGTGTTTTCTGATGGTGTTAGGTGACCCCGTAAAAAGGGTTTTTTGACCCCCAAGGGGGTTGAGACTCACAGGTTAAGAGCCACCAGTCTAGAAAGGTCCTTAGGTTAAAGTTAGGGCAGTGGCCCATCTGTAATCTCTGTACTTGGGAGGACTGTGTTCTCTGTCAGCCTGGGTATAGTATAGTGAGACCCTGTCTGGAAAAAAAGCAAAGTAATAATTAATACATAAATAAAAATCCCTTCGGGTTGACAACCCTCCCTCCCTACATTATCCCACCCATCATCTTTGATCTGCCTCAGCTTCCTGAGTGCTGGGCTTGCCAGGTTTGAAAGTTGTGTTACTCAGGTTGTATCTCTGGTTACTACAGTGAGTGTCCACCTAACTAGGAAGTGCAAATGTATTTAGGTCAGTGGAGGAGGCTCGAGGGCATGACTGTTACAGTTCAGTCAGGCTCTGACACTTGAACCCACAGGCAAGAGGGTGGGAACACTGGTTACCACTAGAGACAGGAAGGCTGGGTGTGGGCACACTGGTAGGGACACCCTAACCCTAACCCTAAGCTGGTTCTGAGCTGTCATGTGACTGCTGGGAGTGGAACCCAGGTAATTCTGAAGAGTGCGTGGGCTCTGGGGCTTCAGACTTGGGCCCTCTACCCGTGAGACAAACGCTTTACCAGCTAAGCCATCTTGCAGCCTGTGATTGGTGTTTCAGTCAGCACAGTTCCCTGAGAACTGACTCGAGTGTGAGGATACTTTGGTTTTTTGTTGGTAAGCAGTAATTCACAACGTAACTGTTAACCATGGGAAGACGAGCAGAGAGTCTGGTTCTGGAATGTTGTTCACAAATAAAGTCAACATCCATGGGTTCACTGTGAATGTGAATTTGCTTTTCTTGAAGGTGACTGCCCAAGAGTTCAGTTGTGTGGTAACTGCACATGTAGGGGTTTTTTTGGAAGCAGGTAGGGCAGAATGATCAGGGAGGGGTTCAGGCTCATGCTTAACTAAAGAGAGTTTAAGTCCCAACTAGGTTACTTCTGCAGCAACAAAACAGACAGGAGAGCCTCTGCGGACACTTCTGGGTGACCGGACCTCATTCATCAGTGATATAAGGCAGAGGCAGTCCAACTGTTGACAGCACTGTGCACCTTTCCTCTTAGATCTGTGCATCCCATCTCCTTTTCATTTGTGTTTCCTTAGTGGTGGTGTTGACACAGTCTATGTAACTCTGGCTGTCTTGGAACTCTTTGTGTAGGCCAAGCTGGCTCAGAGATCCGCCCGTTAGAGCTGGGATTGAAGTGTGTCCGCTGAACCTGCTTTGCCTGGGACTTCTGAGGTGTGCCAGCCTCGGTTTTCATAGCTGTTTGTCCAGGGCTGGGGTTTTGTCAGGCATTTGTTTGGCGCCTGTCCTTTACCATCGTGTTTTTGCCCACTCTCCTTTAGTTTAAGATTAGACTCAACCCAGGGTGTCCTTAGTGTTTTGCAGTCAAGGATGGCCCTAAATTGTCTAAATTGAAGTGGCAACCACTCTTGTAGACTGTTCTCATTGTTGAAGAGGAATAGCAGGTGCCTAGTGACAGCTGCTTCTAAAAAGAGGGGCCCAGAAGTGACTGTCAAGCTTGAGGCTAGGGACTCGGGAACAGACAGGTAACTAGTACACAGCCCTTAGCGCACAGTGAGGAGGAAATTGGAATTCCAGAGTCCTGCCCACCAGGAGGGTAGAGGGCCCCCTTCCTGCCAAAGGTCATCTTTCAGGTGCCCTTGACTCCAGGATAGAGTTTGTCTGACAGACCCTTCTGTGTCACCTTGGTTACTGCCTCAAAAATGATTACTCACTGGGAGAGAATAGCCACCAGTATTAGATGTGCTCCCTGATCCTGACCCATGTCCCGCTGCCTCTCCTAGACATTATTACTCTTTTCTGTTCTCACAGTCACCTTATTCCTGGTCTCTCAGTGTCCTCTAGCCTCACTGAGATGGCACTGGACAGACATCACCCAGTGATTACTGATATAAGGGGGTGGGCCAGCATTCCTGACATCTGAAGCAGGACTCCTTCTGCAGAAGGGTGGCCTGCCTCAGGAAAGGCTCCTTTGGCTCTTAACCACCGGTGGCTAAAGTGTGGTCAAGTCTCTAGTGAGTGGAGTGCCTCACCTCACTGTCAGGTTCTGCTGTCACTGTCAGTGGCTGTGTGCAAATCATGGTTCCCCTTGTATTGGGAGCTTAGTGTGTAGAGTACTAAGGAATGCCAGAGCCCGGGCCTCATTGCCTCTGCCTGGACTTCTTCCTACTGCTTTTGGTGGGAACAGAGTGTGATATCTTGATAGCATCTTGTGAGTGTGGGAAAATAGCCTGCAAAATTCTGTGTCCCCTTAGTGAACTTTGGTTTTTTGTTTGTTTGTTTTTTGAAACAGGGTTTCTTATGTAACCCTGGCTGTTCTGGACTCACCCTGTAGACCAAGCTGGCCTAGAACTCACAAAGCTCTGCTTGCCTCTGCCTCCCAAGTACTGGGATTAAGTACTGGCATGTACCTCCCAGCATGAATTTGGATTCTTAAAAATGGATGCTAAGGCAGACAAAGAACATTCCAGTTACTACTTACACATTTGTGCTTTCTGATTTGTGCATGCATACACATGTTTGAGCAGGGGTGGGAGATCTTGGAATCTGTTCAGTCCTTCCACCGTTTTGTGGTTTGTGGAGCTTGAACTCAGGTAGGTCTCCAGGCCGGTAGAACCAGCACTTTACTGCTGAGCTCCCTGGGCAGCTCTTATCTGAGTTAGTCCTCCACCCAGAAGCTGCCTGGTAAATCTGCCCCTTCAGCGTTGACCACTTCCTCACATGGGGCGGGTGTCCTGGAAGGCAGTTACCTCTGAGTGAGGGTCAAGCTTGTCTAGCTTTCTTAGGCAAGCAGAGCGAGGAGTTGCACTCACGACTCTAATCTAGGTCTGCACACTCATAGCTCCTAGCCGTTCCTCGTAAACTCACATCGTTGCTATCAGCCTTTGTCGTTTCATCAGAAGAATGAGCCAGGGCAGGTCCTGGGGAGCAGGACCAACCACTGCTGCTTCTTTAAAGCAAACAACAAATAAAGGCTTTGCCCAGGAGCAGTTAGGTCTTTCCTAACAGTGCTGCTGCGATTCAGACTTCTCAACCTTCATGTGTGAGACAGGTCTTACTGTATAGCCCAGGCTGGCCTGCAGTTTTAGCTTCCTGAATGCTAGGATTACTAATGTATGCTAGCATACCTCCATTTTAAAACTCAACTTGTCAATCAATCTTTCTCAATCCCCCAACCAACCCCTTGGACACAGGGTCTTAATGTAGACCAGGTAGCCTCAAACTCTGGTGACCTTGAACTTCTGATCCTCCTGTCTGTCTCCCAGGGGTGGAGATTAAAGGCTGTGCTGCCACTCTTGTTTTGATGCAGATGTGGAGCTAGACCCCAGGGTTTCCTGCGTGCTGGGCAAGCGTTCGAACCACCGAGCTACTTCCCAGTTGATCTCAAACATAAGCAACATTGTAAAAACTTGGGTCTACTGCCTGTGGCTTCTGTCCCCATGTTCTCATGTGTTCCAACATGCCTCGGTGTTGGAAAGCTCACAGTGTGGTTTTCTTAAATGTCACTATAACAGCGGTGTCCACTATTGTATTAAATACATAAAAAGGCCTTTGTCAACTGTCAGAGTTTAGATGTAAACTTCTCCAGATGCCATGCAGGGTCAGAAGCATGTGAATGGGGACCATGCTCCTCACAAAACTTGTACTTCTGAAAGTTTACAAAGTGAGCCCAGCTGTAGCTCAGTGGTATCCTTGACCAGAGCACCTCAAGGGCATCTAAGTTCTCAGGGCTAAGAAATGACTCCTGCCAGAATATCAATTCTGTGAGATTTTACAGTAACAGAGTCCCTTCTCTGCCTTAGTGTGCTGTTGGAGAGCATCCGCTCTTGACTGGTAACACTGAGAGAGCCCAAGTGTGGGCAGACCTGTGGGAAATGTGCTTCGGCAATTATTTCATTGTTGCCAGCTGCCCACTGCACCACAGAAGCAAAACAGCATTTGCTTAGCCCAAGTAATTCCTTCCCTAAGGTAAACTTTTAGATAGCCAACCTCGAGGAAGTGGACAGCATTGTGCCCGAGGCCACCTGGAAACTAGGCCATTGCCACTTTAGGTCACTGAAGTTTATGTCCAGAGTGTTCTCTGCATCAGCCTGGGTGTACTCTGGCCCTGGAGTGCCACCTTCGGTAAGGGCTCAGCCCGGTCAGTTGTGTCTCCTTCCATCACTGGCCTTTATTTACCATTGCTTCTCATGGTAGCTGAGCTGCCCTTTGGAGTAGAGAGCGGCTGTGCTGAGTGCGGGGTTCATGTGTGGTGCTGGTATGCTGCTTCTGTTCTGCTAATGTAGTAGCCATGGCCTGGAGAGAAGGCTCACTGGATAGACCCCAGAACCCATGGAAAGATAGCTATGGTGGCAATGGCTGAACAGACCGGTAGATCCTTGGAATGATCTGGCCAGCCAGTTTACCCCTGTGTAAGCACCAGGTTCAGTGGAGACCAACAGAGAAAGACACCTATCAATAATCTTTAGCTTGGCTTGCTCAGTTCACAGACATCCACACAAAGTCAGACCAGGGAAGAAGGTTCCCCTGCAGTTTGCAGAGGGCTTAATCCTTTTCTTAGTTTCTGGCCCCTGTGGAAATCAGATTAAAGTTATAGATGTAAAAAATGCCCCAGAAAATTCAGTAGCTGTCAGATGTCTTCAATGGCTTAAGAGATACCCCCTCCCGTTGCCTAGAGTTGAAGGACTGGAGTTCCCCGAGGTCTGCATATACTTAGCTCTGCCTTGTCCCAGTGGCCCATTTCTCCCTGGTGACGTGACTTGCACTGAGAGTCCCCTCCCACTTGGGTCGGTAACTTCTTGCGTCAGGTGTTAATATATCAGCCAAAGTTCATATGTCCGCACTAGGCTGCCTGGGATGGGCTTTAGTGCGTTTACAAAAATAAAAGCCGGCCTCATCGGGGTACAGTGTCTATACCTTTATGGCCTATGAATCTGCTTAAACTATCAAAGTGCACTGGCTGAGTTGCGCAGCCTACCATCATGGAGTTTGCAGATGTTTTTATCACCTCTTAAAGCCGGAGTCCATTAACAGCTCCTCCTCAACCCCTCCCACTCAGCCCAGCTCAGCCGCTCATCTCCTTTCTACATCTATAGACTTGCTGTCTGGGCTTTGCAGATAAATGCAGCTGAGTGTGGTTGGCTTTGCTCATGTGGAATGTTTTTACAGCTCGTCCCTGCACTCCCGTGTACCCGGCTTCCTTTGAGTTACTGCTGAGTATTGCTGGACTGTCGAGCCGTCCTGTTTGGTTCGTCCACTGATTTTGGGCTGTTCGTATTTCTTGCTTGCTGTGAATAACACTGTTCTGTACATTGATGTGCAAGCAGCAATATGAATGCCCGTTCCCGTTCACAGAGTAGGTGGAGGAACTCTGCCATAGCCACTGGTGAATAAAGTGTCAGGTAACTAACTTCCTAGAGTTGGAAAGATGGGGTCAACAGATAGCCACACAGACAAGCACTAACCACCTGTGGTGACTGGAGGGGGTGATCGTCCTCACACCCAGTACGGGGCTCAGCGCCCAGCGTTTCTGGTCTGTTTTATTTTGTTTAGCTGACTCCCAGCCTACTGTGGGGGCTATAAAGGCTAGGAGGAGTTTAGTGTCTCAGGGAAGATATTAGATGGAATATAAAGTCTGGCTAGTCCCTCTGCAGGGCAAGCATCCAAGTTCTAACAGACTTGGATCCACCCTCACCCCCACTCCCACCCCTGAATCTGTTGCAGGGATGTGCAGTGAGGCAGGAGCATTGTTGCTCTGTGTGCAGTCTCCAGTGCAAATTATGGTTTCCATCATTCAAGATGGCGAATTAATTAGAGAGTCCTCTTTTTGGTTTTTTTGAGAGGGGCTTTTGGTAGCCCTGACGTAGCCTTGGCTGTTCTGAAGCTCATTATATAGACCAGGCTGGCCTAGAACTCACAGAAGTCTGCCAGTCTCTGCCTACCAAGTACTGGAATTAAAGATGTGCACTACCATGCCTGGCCAAGAGGAATTTTTCAACAAGGATTTTTTTTTCTTCCTATTACTAAATGACCTTTTTTTCCTCATCCCTTGGCTGGCCTGCTTCTGCTAATACTAGGATAAAGGACACATCAACCCCCATACCACACCCCCGCCATCCCACTGCCTGTCCCTAAGTTTCTGAACCTGGTTTGGGGAGGGGGATGCTTGATTGCTTTTGTTTTTTAAAACACAGTTATGACTGCCTTCAAACTTATGGCGGTCCTCCTGCCTCAACTTCCAAAGTATGGACTGAAGTTGTGAGCCACCACTCCCAGCCTGAGTTCTGGTTGTTTTGCTTTGGTTTTTGGCCTCTTGTAGTATTGGTATAATTTTCCTCCAGTTGACTGGTTCTGAACACGACCATGAAGTCCCAGGCCTCTCTGTGCCTGCTGCTGGCTCTGTGTTTAACCACATTTCACTTAGGAGACTCCCCCAACCCCCTCACCCCTGTAATGGCCTGTGCTCACTGCAGGAGCTCCCAGCTCCTTAAGCTGGCCTCTGGGCCTGGCCGGGATCCTCCTCCCTCCTGCTTCATAAGAAGGGTGGGGTTTCCCACAATTTAAACTTAGTCTTACTGGACTGTATTGCTCCCGACATTGTTAAGTGGCATGGACCCTGTGTCTGCTGAAGTGCAGTTGGGTGAGCACATAGGGGCTTCTGTGACTGAAGCAAGATGCTCTTGGAAGGAGTAACCCCACTAGCTTCCACCAGCTCTGTTTCACCACAAGGAGCATCCTGCATCTCCTTTGCCACTCCCTCTCCTCCCTTTTATACTTCAGCCCTCCTCTCACTAGGACTGTGTGCAGAAGACAAAGATTCACCAGTCACCACACACACACACACACACACACACACACACACACACACACACACACACACACACACACACACACACCCCCATCCTGCCTGTCAGGCAATGGCTGTAAAGTCCCCAGGTGCTGGAGTTAAACATTAGCATGAGGACAGCTCCTCAAATTCAGGATATGTGAAGGGTGACACACAGCTCCATGCAAAAAGGTATTAAGACTATCTCACCTGCAGTTTAAATTAAAGGGCCAGTGGATTTGTGTAAAAATTACTTATCAGTTTTACATAAGGAAATGATGATTAAGCCACTGATAAAATATTTGCCTTCCAAGTCTGAGAACCTGAGTTTTGATCCTTGGACACAGGTAAAAAATGACTTGTAAATGCCCAAGCTGGGGAAACAGAAAAGCCTTGGGGATGATCAGAACTTGAAGTTTCCTCTGATCTCCTCATGCGTGCCACGAACCTGATCCTGCACACACATGAATGCACACATATACACACACACGCGGAGTCCGTTTTATATAGACTGCTTCCGTACAGTGTGCCCCATCTTTAGAGTTACCAAAGCTGAAATCTAGTCTTGCATCTTTGAGGATATTGTTAGGCACAGGTTCTGCATAGACAACTAGTCCAGGCGGGGCTTGGGTTACTGTGTATACCAGCATGCCAGCATGCCTCAGATTTACAGAGACCAACTGTTTCTGCTGCCACTACAGCTGGCTTGCCTTTTTTTTAAAAGATTGATTGATTGATTGATATGAGTACACTGTAGCTGTCTTCAGACACACCAAAAGAGGGCATCAGACCCATTACAGATGGGTGTGAGCCACCGTGTGGTTGCTGGGAATTGAACTCAGGACCTCTGGAAGAGCAGTCAGTGCTCTTAACCACTGAGCCATCTCTCCAGCCCTGGTTTTCCTTTTTAAATTAGTTAGTGTGTGTGTGTGTGTGTGTGTGTGTGTGTGTGTGTGTGTGTGTGTGTGTGTGTCTGTCTGTCTGTCTGTCTGTCTGTCTGTCTGTCTGTGTGTGTCTAGACAGTCCTCCAGACTAGCTAGCCAGTGAGTTGCATGGACTGTCATGTCTCTGCTTCCAGGCACACTACCCTGCCCTGCTTTGTACATGGGATGCCACCTCTTCTGCCCCACCCCATGAACACGCCCCTTTAAAAAAAAGTCTCAGCGGCCCATGCTGACCTAACTGTAAAGCAGACTGGCCTCAAAGTCACGAGAACCACCTGCCTCTGCCTCCTGAATGTTGGATTAAAGGCGTATGTCACCAGAGCTGGCAGCTAGAACTGATCCTCTTTCCCACCAGGTTTCTCCTCGTGACAGATGTCCTTGTGATTTCTTGACGGAAGTTCTTTGTGCTGCAGACAGTTGGCATTCTGGGGCTCTAGCCTGTCGGTACACCTGGTTGGCTGTGTTTCAAGTGCTTGTCTTGTACAAATCTCTGACTTCTAAGAGCTTGCGATGTTACCCATTCTTTAGTTACAGTGCACTCTGAGCAGAGGTTGCGCCCATATCAGGGTGCTTATGGGCAAAGTTTCTGCAGCCTGGGACCCATCTCCGGCTCCCACCCCTCTGGCTTGTGCCCAATGGTGGCAGCCACTTGTGCTTTGATTCTTGAAATGAAGGCGTGCTTGCTGCTCTGGAAAGGAAGCAAATGTGATTTGTGTCATCTGGCTAAAAGTGCCCATAAATAAATTATAAAAAGCTTAGGATAGGCCTTGGTTTTACTGCCTGTTCCATTGCGAGCACATTCCCATGCTTAAAACAAGAACGGGCGTGTCTGCTTCTAGCTTACGTCTGGTGTACCAGTCTACGTTTGTGTCTGCTGTGTTAGTATACGTTTGCATTTCAGGTCACGCAGACCTGATGGAACCATGTGCTTGCCTAGAAACACAAATGTTCTTTGACTTACACAGAGTTGCATCCTGATGCACCCATCCTCAGCTACAAAGAGTCAGAGCTGTGTTTTATCAAGCCAGCCTACTGAATGCTGCGACATCATGGGGCTGATTCGGAGCTCTGGTTCACTGCCCAGGGCCACAGCAGTTATGGATTGGGCCTTAGCATGCTTCCCTGGCAGCATCTCATTCTGTGACCTGACTTGAACAAGTATGGGCCAATGAGATGGCTCAGTGGGTAAAGGCGCTTGCTGCCAAGCCTGACGACCTGAATTGGAACCCCAGGACCCCCATGGTAGGAGGAAAGAATAGACGTCACGAGTTTCCTCGACCTCCACTCCTACCATGACACACACCCACACCCACAAAACAGCAGCAGATGAATGGAAGTCCTGCCCACAGCAGAGCGGCTTTAAAGCCGCCCTCTCGTGTTTCTGTGCTTTGGTAACAGAGTTTGCACATAGGGTGTGATCTATGTAGTGACAGAAGCCATCGCTCCAGACAGACTTTCCGTCCCCTCTGCTGACCTGTGGCTCCAGAGAGATGTCACCCATGTGTCCTTTACAGTGTTCTGTGCCGTGGGCCTGTTAGTGCATGCACCGTGTCTTTGGACGGATTGCACGCATTAACCCGGAAACGCATGTGTCCATGCGTGTGTGTTTCTTCTCATTCCAGCTGACACCGAAGATGTCTGCATCGTGGAGAGGTTGTTCTCAAGCAGCTTGGTGGCCATCGTCAGCCTCAAAGCTCCCAGGAAGCTCAAGGTTTGCCACTTTAAGAAGGGGACTGAGATTTGCAACTACAGCTACTCCAACACCATCCTGGCTGTGAAGCTGAACAGGCAGGTGAGTAGCGCCCTGTGCAGCAGCTCAGATGACAGCACCCGCCTTCCCACTGGGCCCCTCCGCCTTGGGCACACAAGCACAGCATGAAACTGTGAGCACGGTGAGAGGCACAGGCAGGAGGGTCAGAAGGATGGAGCCTCCCCAGCTCTGCACCAACACCTCTACCCCTGTGCCTGTCCATTTCGGGTTCTTAAGATGGCTGTCCCGGAGCTTGCTATGTAGATCAGGCTGGCCTCCAAGTCACGGTGGTGCATCCGGCTCTGCCACTGTAGTGCTGGGATAAGGTGTGCAGCACCATGGCCTGACTGTTCACACATTTGCTTAGCCAGACCCTCAGCTCCATTCTCAGCAGCTTTGCTCAGGCAGTCCCACACGTGGCACTGGCTTTGTCCCTGTCAGCATGCTCAATTTGTCCTCGGGGCACGAGTCTTACTCTTGGGTTCCTGTCTGCAAGTCTGTTCCCTCTTTTCCTTTGAATTTTCCCCCAAACCAACAAGACAGACCCACATGGCACAAGTGCGTGTGGAACCTGAGTGTGTTTGCTGGCCTCTGCCTGTGCACCGGTAGCCGCTGCAGAAGAGCCTCCAGCATCTTCTCTGTGTGGCAGCACACACATGAGCAGGGAAAGGTGCCTTGGCAGCAGGCTGCAGAGCTTAGCTTCCCGTACTGGGAGAGCAGTTAGCCAGACATGTGTCTCCTGGTTCCCTGATTAAACTGGGAATTGGCCAGTTATGCAGTTGAGTGGACAGTTGTGGGACGGAATAGCCTTAGCATTTTTCACGGTGAAGACATAACTGATGCAGCTCCTGTACATGCTGACGTAGAGCAGCGTGGGCCAAGCTCCTCGAGGTATTGACCCTGACCCATCATTTAGGAGCCCGTGTCCTATCTTTAAAATGAGTAAGAACAGGATAGAGACCTGGAGAGCTGGCTTAAAGATTAGAGCTCTTGCCCTGCACCTACATCGGGTGGTTCACAGCCACCTGTAACTCTAGCTCCGGGGGATCCAGCGCCCTCCTCTGACCTCAGATCTAGGCACACAGTGTGCATGCATGCATGCAAGTGGACACTCACACATCTAAAAACTAGTGAGCAGAGCACTACAGCAAAATTACCCGTGCGCACAGTGACACAAACCCTGTGCTTTACTTGTATTTTACCTGTACCTCAGTCACCATGGGTTTGGGGAGCTGTAGTGTTTTTTTTTTGTGGTACTCGGGGCAGACCTCACACGTGCAAAGCGTGAGCCTTTACTGCTAAGCCCATTTTTACTTTTTATTTTGTGATGGGGCCTCAACCGTGCCATCCTCCTGCCTCAGTCTCTAGTACATGGAGGATGGGCCTGTGCTACCTGGTTGGGCTCACACAGCAGGTGCTGTTATCCACTGGGCCATCTCCCCAGCCCTTACCATCATTTTCTAAAGCAGGTGGCCTTTGTAGATCTCTGCCCAGTCACCCAAACACATGGTACTGAGTTAAATCACCGAGTGAGAGTTGATAGTGCTCTTGGCATCTGTAGTTGTGGGAGCTGATGCAAATGGCTCCAGAGCCTGCTTGGCCGTGGGAGGCAGCTGCACATGCTCTCTCTGTACAGCAGCCTGCATGGTGTCCTAGTGGAGACTGTCGTAGTCCAGGAGTCAGCGAAGGTGCAGCACAGCACGTGCTGGCCCAGGCGCTTCTTGATGCTTTGTTGTTACTGTTTCTAGAGGCTCATCGTGTGTCTGGAAGAGTCGCTGTATATACACAACATCCGGGACATGAAGGTACTTCATACCATCCGAGAGACACCCCCGAACCCTGCAGGTAAGCCATTGCTAGCTAGAGCGTGAGCCTGTGAAATGGTTCAGTGTGTTAAGGCCCTTACCACAAGCCCAGCGACCTCAGTGTGATTCCTACCATTCACGCTGTGGAAGAAGAGAACGGACTTCTGCAGCTTGACCTCTGACCTGTCATGGTGGGCATGTGAACACACACCAAAAGTAAATACATAGGTAGAAAAAATGTAAAGGAAGAGCCCAGTTTTGTTTTGTTTTGGTTTTTTTAGGGGGAAGGGAGGCTTTTAAGGATAACTGTGGGCTGTGAGGAGGCTCAGCAAGTAAATGGATGCTTAACAGCCAAACCTGACAAGCCGAGTGCCGCTCCAGGAGCTCACACGGTGGAAGGAAGCTGCCTCTGCCTAATGCACACTAAGTAAACAGATGTATCGTGATAGCGGGCGGTGGGAGTTTCCTGTCTGGTCTGCACACGGTCAGGTGTAAGATTCAGAAGGTGCAAACTGACCGATCATTCCTCCTGGTCCTGTGCCTCTGAGCCGCCTTCCCTGCGTGGCTACCTTGTGAGCATGTAAGCGCATAAGCTCATTGGTTGGAAGAGCTTTATTTAGCCCAGTCTGCTGGTCATTCCTAACCAAAGTTGTTTCATCTCTGAATGATACCAGCCATCACCCAGAGTGGCCTGGGGTGGACAGTTTGAGGGGGAAGTGATTATCTGCTATTTTTTATTATTTTTGTTCTAGAAATGTTAACTGTGCCCTAACACCAAAAGGTATCCTTCTAGATTCAATTTGCATTCAGTTGTCATGTGTCTCCACAGGCTTGTGTGCACTGTCAATAAACAATGACAACTGCTACTTGGCATACCCAGGGAGTGCGACCATTGGAGAGGTGCAGGTCTTCGACACCATTAACTTGGTGAGGTCCTTGCGTGGCTCTGGAGGACATGTTTTGCTGGGAAGGCATGCAGTGGCATCCTGGGCTCAGCAGCATGGCTTCCCATGCTCTCCAGAGGTGGCAGAGCAGGTCTCGCTGAGCTGCCTGTGTCTCACCAGCGCTCACACAGTGCTGAACCCCAGGGGGCGCTTGTTGGCAGAAGCCAGCACACGGGGTCGGCTGCTCTGCATGCCACAGTCTGAGCAGTGTTTCCAGACCTGCCGGCCACGGGGCTCCACTGCTCATGCTCCAACAGCCATTTCCACCTGAAGGCTCTGGGGGACAGGATTCCTCTGTGACAGTCATGTTTTCTTTATTTTCCCCTTTCAGAGGGCTGCAAACATGATCCCAGCTCATGACAGTCCCTTAGCAGCCCTGGCTTTTGACGCAAGTGGGACCAAGCTTGCCACTGCTTCTGAGAAGGTATGTCTGCTGTGGCCAGGGGAGGGGAACCCGGTTCAGTGGGCCCCATGGACCCTGCTCGTTCTCTTCACATAGTCCAAGTTCAACAGCTTTCCTGTTCCTCAGTGCACTGTAGGGGCTGCAAAATGCGTGATGAATGGTCAGCTGGCTCTGCCACTTCATGCATGTCCCACGACTGAGAAAAACTGGTCATATGGTAGCCAGGAGGAAAAGGGGATGGAGGTGGCCATATTCCCTTTAAGGACACACTTCCAGAGAGTGGAACTAACTTCCTCTAGACCTACCTCATCTGGAAGGTTCTGCCACCTTCCCTAGTGCTATAGGATGGGATTGTGTGACACACTGCAGGGAGCAGTGGGGTGGTTCAGCAAGTGTATGTGTTGGCGCTTGTGCGTGTGTGTACACAGAGGGAGGGCAGGGGCTGACATGGTAGGAAAGAGCTGACTACCTAGGCTGTCTCAGGCCCCCACATGTACACACACACACACACACACACACACACACACACACACACACACACACACACACACATCCTCTACTAAAGAAAAGAAGAGCACACACTTGTTTGTGGCATAAGGTAGGAAAACATCAGGCATAGTACTGAGTGACGCAAGAAGCAGGTTAGGCCTCTGAGCTCAGAGCCAGTCCTGTCCGTGCAGTGAGTCCCAGGCCAGCCAGGGACATAGTGGGACCTTATCTCAGCCTCAAAAACAGCAACAAAAAAACCACTTTAATGGCTGTAATTTTTGTTTTTCTGTATAGCCCTGGTTATTCTGGAACTCATTTTGTAGACCAGGCTGGCCTTGAACTCTTGAGATCCACTGCCTCTGCTTCCCAGCTATATGTAGTATTTTTAAGCATCACTGTTTTGAGACATTGATTTTGTCTCTTACATAACTGTTATTGCAGGTAATGCCGTGTTTAAGTCATGTGTAAATCCCAAGGATGCGTGTCTAACCATTAACATAAGCAACCCAGCAAGAAGAGCTGTGGGTTTAGGGTGCGGTGCTTTGGTGAGCTCCGCGGTTGGCTTCAAGGCTGCTGTTTCCAGCTCAGTAGGCTGACTTTAAGCCACACTGTGGTGGTGGGCAAGAGTAGAACATTCTGGTCTGTGGCAGCAGGAGTGTGTGCTATCCCAGAACTGGAGCTCTAAGAAGAAGCTGAGTTGCCCATGGAGACAGACCGCGTGGCTTATTCGAATGTGCGTATGTAGAGTGATGTGGATAAAAGGAAAAGTCGATTGTTTTGCTCAGCTAAAATTCTGTGTCCTCTCTCTGACCTAGGGTACTGTGATTCGAGTGTTTTCCATTCCAGAGGGACAGAAGCTGTTTGAGTTCAGGAGAGGAGTGAAAAGGTAAATGGGGTGCACCTGGCTGGTCAGAGGTTCCCTTGGGTCTCAGGTTCTGTTACCTGTGCTCAAGTCAGGGAAGACTGGGAGGACGCTGGGACTCCAAGCACACCTCCTGGGACTAGTCTAGGACCAGCATTGCTGAGAAAGTCCAGGGCCAGGAGATTCAGGGTACAGGGCAGCAGCTGCACCTGCTGGGATCCTCCTCCTGTCTGCTCTGAGGTCCCGCCCACCTCCCCTCCCCTGGCAGTTATCTTAAGCTTGGGGCTTGGGGTTCTTAAGGTTGGGGGTTCCCGCTGTAGTCTGCCTACCTACAGCATCCTGCATCTGTGCCTAAACCTCCCTCCCTTACTGCTACTTAAGGCAGATGCTGGAGCACAGTAGGTCAGGACTAGGCCGTGATGCCTGCTTTCTTGGTTCAGGCCCTTGAGCCATCACTGTGACTGACAAGGCAGCAGCGCATCCCTTTGCCCTGGATCTCACCTTCTCCTCTTTATTAGGAACACAGTGGAGGTGTAACTGCCTCCCCAGGGCTTCATGTCGAACTCTGAGGAGTATTTAGGAATGCTTGGCTGTCCTCGAGGGGACCTGCCACTGTCATCACCTCCCTTTTCTTTCTGGGATGTCCCCAGAGACAGAGCAGACATGTCCCAGTTATCCCTTGGCAAAGCCACACCTGTAACCCCAGCACTAGGCTGGGCTTTATAGTATAGAGTGTGTACACACACACACACACACACACACACACACACACACACACACACACACACACACACACACAATCTGTATGATATAGTATATAGTATAGTATTAGTATAGTATAGTATTAGTATAGTATAGTATAGTATAGTATAGTATAGTATAGTATAGTATAGTATAGTATAGTATGGCTCTTTTTTCAAAACACTTTGAGAAAAAGCCAAATATTCTTCAAGGTCTGCCTGCAGCTTTGGTCTTGCTCACACCACATGTCTCTCAGTGATTCTCCTATGCTCCTGCTTGGTTTCCTGTGTCCGGTGTCTGCCAGGAGCCTCTCTGAACTCTTTTTTTTTTTTTTTTTTTTTTTTTTTTTCCTCTTTTTTTTTTTTCAGAGCTGGGAACCAACCCAGGGGCCTTGCGCTTGCTAGGGCAAGCGCTCTACCACTGAGCTAAATCCCCAGCCCCTCTCTGAACTCTTATTGTACCCCATATCCCTCGTAACCATGCCGTCTGCTTGTGCTGCTGAGTCAGGTCTGCGGTGGGGTCTGAGTCTGGACGTGGGGCCTGACCTTCCTGAGGTAGATCTGGCCTTGCTGCCCATTAGACAGGCACTTAGCGGTCGGTCTAGAGTGCGCCACCTTCTGTATACACTCCATCAATGGAGAGGTGGAAACGTTCTGGAAGTTCTAACCTACCTGGAAGGATTAGGGGAAGTGTGTTTATTGAGGCCTTGAGACATGTGCTGGGGCATTGCTCTCAAACAGTACCAGCTCTGCTGACGGGCCCGCCTGGGCAGACACCGCAGCCCCGTCCTCTCTCACCTAGAACTGTCCACAGCCACAGTCTTGGCTAAAAGCACTCAAAGAAAAATAGATTATTTAAAGACTAACTGAAGAGTTTTTCTTGGCTAAGTGTAATGGCTCACACCTTCAGTCCCACCGCCAGGGAAACAGACTGGAGGCTGGAGGGTCTCTGAGTTCAAGGACAGAGCTCTATAGTGAGACCCTGTCTCAAAATGAGGAAGGTAGGGGGGTGATAATCTGAGCACACTCAGGAGGCAGAGTCAGGGGAATGACTGCAAGTCAAAACCAGACTGGTCTACACACTAAATCCCAGAGCATCTGGGGTTACACATAAGACGCTGTGTCAGCATAGAGAGAATTGCTCTTACCTGGTTTATCACAAGCTTTCTCTGTCCAGAGGAAGTAACCAACCCCAACAGTTGTTGCCAGTGTGCTCTGTGGTTGTGCTGGGGCCTCCCTCACACCCCCTGTTCCTCAGGTGTGTGAGCATCTGCTCCCTGGCCTTCAGCATGGACGGCATGTTTCTCTCTGCATCCAGCAACACCGAGACAGTGCACATCTTCAAACTTGAGGCCGTGAGGGAAAAGTAAGTTGCAAAGACAAGCTTGTCTTTCCCTTTTGTTGTTGGTTTTTTAGATTTTTTTGGTTTGTTTGGTTGGCTTTTGAGACAGGGTTTCTCTGTGGAGCCCTGGGTGACCTGGAACTCATTCTATACACCAGGCTGGCCTCCAACTCAGAGATCCACCGCCTACCTCTGCCCCTGAGCGCTGGGGTTAAAAGGTGTGCCCTGCCACACCTGACTACAAAACAGCTCTTCTAACAGGGTTTGACGGGAGTGGGAGGGAGGCGCTGAGGATGCTCAAACCTAGAGCCTCAGGAATGTTTCTGTACACTACCACTGAGCTAGCTGGTCTCTTTTAAGGGTTGATAAGATGGTTCAGTGGGTAAAGACGCCAGGTCTGACAACCTGAGTGTTGCCCTGGAGGTGGAAGGGGAAAAATAATTCATGTACATTGTCCTCTGACCTGTGCGCGCACACACACATCACCAGAAAGACATGGCACAGGGGTACCATTTCTGGGTGCAAACTCACTCAGACGGTAGGGTAAGACCAGCTTAGGCAGGAGACGTGTGCTTGGAGGATGTCCTCATGCACCAGGGTGCTAAGGCCTGAGGACAGATATCTGGGTCGCATGAGTGTCTTCTGGTCAGTACCTGTGTGTCCCCACTCTGGAATGAAGAATCACAGGTCAGCAGGGAGCTGGGTGCTTCCGTCTCAAAAGTCCCTAAAAGAGATGCATGGTCGAGAGACTTCGTCTTTTCCCTCCACAAATTCAAAGAGCACCCACTGGGGCTGGTCCCCATGATGGAGCCTGTGTCCCACCCCAGGACCCACAAGCAGTCCTGACCTCGGTGCCGTCAGGAGTGTGCATGCTCCAGATAGGAGATGTGATGGGGGCTTTAGTGACACTGGAGTGTGTGCTGAGATGGGTGTGTGCTCCGGAACGAGCTCCTGAGGGGATGCTGTCATGGCCATGGGTCGGAAGAATGAGCTTTGCGGGATGTGGAGGGTTGGTCAGTCTCGGGCAGGCTGTGCAGTTCTCAGTGAGAACCCAGTCTCACCTGTTGATGGGGCTTCTTCCTTCCAGACCTCCGGAAGAGCCCACCACCTGGACCGGCTACTTTGGGAAGGTTCTCATGGCATCTACCAGCTACCTGCCCTCACAAGTGACAGAAATGTTCAACCAGGGCAGGGCCTTTGCCACCGTCCGCCTGCCATTTTGTGGCCACAAAAACATCTGCTCACTGACCACGTGAGTACAGACTGAGCCAGTGGCCCCACCCTCTGCCCACGCACACCAGAGCCAGGGAGCAGTTACTGCACTTGCTGCCAGATTGCACAGGTGTGTGTGGCCCTGTCCACCCTGTCCAAGCCTGGGGTCCATCAAGTCCTATCTAGAGCGGAAGAGCCCCAAGCCTGAGACCGCGTGTCTGCCATTCTCTCCACAGAACCTTCTTTGCATTTTGCAGGGTGTTTGTGTTGGTGGAAAATATTAAGTCAGAGAGTAGGAAATTGAAACTATTCAGTGGGCGCGTCCAGGGGCACAGAGCTTCTGCTTGTGCAGTTGGGATTGTCACCATGGAGCACTGGAAAGTTTGTAAGCCAAGTGACGGCACGGCTCTGCTGTGGACGTTGATGCTGTTTCTAACTCCAGTAGCTACAGAGGCGTTCTGCTAAAGCGGGCACAAGCAAGTTTGGAAGCCCTGTGGACAGACCCACCCTCAGGCTGGAAGGTGCACAGTGGGCACCCGCAGAAGAGCCAGATGTGCCCATATGTGCCTACTTTTAGCACTAGGGAGCAAGGACAAGTGTGTCTCTGTGATTGGATGCCAGCCTACGTGCAGGTTCAGTGGAATAAGCTCAGAGTGGTAGAACAGGATATCTCACACCCTCTGGCTTCCCCACGGGCATGCATAGATGGGTGCGTGTATGCACACACAGGAAAGAGAAAATACCCACCTTAGTGACCAGAGAAACTGACAGCTACCCTGTTCCACCACGTGCTCTTTGGGACTCAGTGTGTGCTCACACCCAGGCCATCCTTGGCCTTGCCAGCTTCGCTCTGAGGAGCCCAGGTACTGTCTTCACCTAATGCGCTGGCTGGTGGGTTTCTTTCTGATGCTGCTGAGATGTATGTAGGTTTAGTCACATGCCTTTTGTGAGGAGCTAGTCCTTCTGAAATATAAAACCATAGCTGCTTTTCCTTAGAATTCAGAAGATCCCGCGGTTGCTGGTGGGAGCGTCGGATGGTTATTTGTACATGTACAACCTGGACCCCCAGGAAGGCGGCGAGTGCGCCCTGATGCGTCAGCACAGGTGAGGCTGCTCTGCATGACCGTCTGCAGCCGCGGGCACTGGTGGGTCTGGTCATTAATCCCCCGAAGGCTGCTGCGCTGACCTGTGCCACTGGCAAGCATCGTCTCCCATTGAGCTTCACTCTCTGGTGCTAAGAGCCTTCTGCTTTTCCTTGCTGGCCACAGGATGCCATTCAGGGACAGGAAGGAGAAGTGCCTGAGGCTGTGATGGTGACAATTGGGTGGCTCTCCAGGCCTCTGCGGAGGGTGAGGCGTGGGGGCTACAGTAAGGCGTCCTCACAGGAGCCTGCTGACCCACCTCGGGATTCGAGCTGGGAATTCATAGGTGGTGACTAGGATGTGTGTCACTTTATCAGATTTGCTGTGTTAAAGACACTGGAAATCCCAGAAGCAGACTCCTGTGGTTGGTGGGAGTGTCACGTCAGGCAGGAGCAGGCACCTGTGGCACAAGTCCTTGACTAGCGTCTCAGGCCCCAGGCATGCTGACCAACTGTCCTTCAGGAGCAACTCTTTAGCTTGGGATGAGTGTTGCTCTGTAGTCAAGGCTGGCCTCAAACTAAGGGGAATTCTTCTGCCTCAACCTCGAGAGAGCTGGCATTTTGAGAGTGAGCTATCACACCCGACTGGAAACAGGGGGTCTGACCTTGTTCATTTACTGTCTCTAGGCTTGATGGCAGCATGGAGACGACCAGTGAAATTGTAGACTCTGCATCTCATGACTGCCCCTTAGTAACGCAGACATACGGCACAGCAGCTGCCAAAGGTGCCTATGTGCCCTCGTCCCCAACAAGACTTGGTAAAGGGCAGGACGCCAACTTGGAAGGTAATTGAGCATTAGCTTCTGGGGTTCTTCCATACCGTGCTGCCACTGGAGTTGCTGCCTCCCATGAAGCCATGGGACAGGGCTTCCTTTTGAGGCTTGTGAAAGTGAATTTATAGTCTTCATTTTGGGGGAGAAAGGCAGTCATTGTGTCCAGAGACTCTGTCTGCACGTGAGCCCACCTAGCCTGCCACCTCCCTCTGTAAGCCGCATGTCTTTCATGCACCGTGGGCAGAGGCTGCCTGTGCTGGCCCTCTACATCGTGTGGCTGACTTTCCCTAAGCTCAAGGGGTTGCTTGCAAGGGAGGCCGTGCCAGCTCCCGTGTTGTGGAACATGCTTTCAGCTGCAGCACATGACCTGTGTGTCTGCAGTTAGAATCCCATACAGTCCCTCAGTCACCACAAGTTACTGTACAGGGCTTGTGCTGTGGTAGTGCATACTGGGACGTGGACGGCATCATCCGTCTCTGCCTGAGGCTGTAGATCCACTCTGATCAGGTTGGGAAAGTCTCGGTGTGGCCATAGCTCCTAACCAAAACCATCTCTTGGGCACAACCTATGGTTGGCGTGTGTGTCAGGGTCAGCAGCTGGTCCCCGCTCTCTGAGTGCCACTCTTGTCTCTGCAGCCTACACTGATGACCTGGGTGCTGTGGGTGGCGCATGCCTAGAGGATGAAGCCAGCGCTCTACGCCTGGATGAAGATAGTGAACATCCTCCCATGATTCTCCGGACTGACTGATCCTGACCTGTGAACTCTGGCCCAGGAGCAGACAACACTGGCCTGGCTGAGGACTTGAGCATTGCTGCTATGAACTTTGACCTGAATTGAGGGAGAGGATGGCAGAGACTTTAAAGCAAAGAGATTGTAGTTATAGCCTATCCATACTGTTGAGAAAATACAGGTTTCACTTCAGTGACTAATCCTGCTTACGAAGTTAGCTTTTTATTTTCTCTCACTCTTTAATTTTTTTAATCTTCTCTCTCTTCTCTTCTCTTCTCTTCTTCTTCTCCTCTCTCTCTCTCTCTCTCTCTCTCTCTCTCTCTCTCTCTCTCTCTTTTGTTTTTTGTTTTTTGGTTTTTTTTTTTTTGTTGTTGTTGTTTTTTGTTTTGCCAAAATTAGCTGTTTGGTGACGTCTGTGGAGTCTCCTTGCTTTGCATGTGTGATGTGCCAAGCCAGCATAGGAGAGCGAGTGGAGTGGCCACTCCATAGCGACCCACAGTTGTCAGGTCTCATGCCAGGGCACGCGTGAAGTCTCTGCGTGTGGTGATTCTACAGGGACAGGGCCCATGTGCCCACTGAGACCAGCCAGGGCACCAGTGGACAGTGGCCTCTGGCGGGAGTCCTCTTGCCCTGCTGCCTCACCTGGGCCATTTTCTTCCCAATTTATTAAACTCTTTCCGGATTGGATCCTCTGGGACTAGCTTCCTCCTCGGGGACTGTTGTTTCGGGTCGTACTCTCCATGGGGATCTCGAGAGGGAGAGAGGCAGTCTCTTCTCTTCTGACGGTGAACTTGGCAGTCTGCCAGGGCACCCTGGAGCCAAGGAAGGTGATCTCGTCATTGTCGTTAAATGCTCTGTCTCCCACTGTCCCCATCCATAACTGTGACTTCGTTTTTTGTTTTTGTTTTTAAAGGAGAGTCTGTAACTGCTCCAATTCCGGAAAAAGCACAGAGGTGTAAGATTCTGCGTCAGGCGTCAGGCTCTGCTGCCCTGGAGCTGTGCTGTGTGCCAGGGACTTCTTCGCCCCTCCCCAGAGACAGCAGAGAATAGTGAGACCCGGGGGGGAGGGCTGCAGGGGACTCCCTCCGGGGTGATGTGCCTTTTCTTCCGGTCTTACAAGTACAGGAAAGTGAGGTCAGATGTCAGTGCTGCCCTGCACCTGTCAGCTTTTGATTGATGGGTGCCTTTGGAGAAAGTGTGGTCTCACACTACAGCCCAGGCTCTGGAACTCATAGCAGTCCCCTCGCCTCACCTTCTTGAGAGTTGGATTACAGATACCTCTGTGCCAGGTTCCTTTCTCAGCTCTACAGACAGCGTGAACAGTTGAGGTCCTCAAATCTGCATTCTGAACAACAGACTCTAGCAGTGGAACCCAAGGGGGTGGCGTGGCTTCTGCATGAACAAGGCTTTAGGTGAGGGCTTTGGAGCAGGAAGTCAGGATAATATTACCAGGTTAGCCCAGCCAGGTCAGGTACTAAATGAGAGGGACTGCAGGTAGCTGCCTTCAGGCCATTGTGGTTATGTCTGAGTGTTTCTGAAGGGTACCTGCAGCTAAATCTGCTGAGTCCCCTGTTCTTGCTGTTCAGAGGATGGCTAATCACATTCGTGGAGTTTGAGGGGCGCCTACTGCTGATTCTGTTTCCTGGAGCATCTGACGAGCCAAACTGTGTACAGTTTATGAGGCAGGGATGAGGCTGTGGGCTGGACCCTGATAACACGGGACCCCAGCCCACAGTCTGGTTCAGTGAGTACTTCACTGAAAGACTAAAACTGGCCTTCACTGGACCAAGCACCGCCGGCGAGTGCTGACAGGAACAGACTGTGGGGAGCACACGGGGCTGACTGGGAGCTGGGGTTTCCTGGAACCAAAGAATGTGACTGGTGTGCTAGTGACCTTGGCCTTGCACGCTGTGGGTTTGGGGCTCAGCTCCATGTGCTGAGGTTTCCTCGCTTGGGAGTTGGTGTTCCAAAAACACGTTGGAATTCATTTCTCCCTTTTGGCCTGGGTTTCCTCACTTGAAAATTTGGTCAGAAAAGGTCTCTTTTGGTGTCTGGGGCTGTGATTTTAATCAGTGGTCTTGCCAGCCAGGCAGATTTGGTGAGCCTTCCTCTCTTAGGACAGATGTGCCTGTGCATCCCACAGAGGTCAGAAAAGCAAAAGATTAGGCTCCGCTTCTCTCCAATCCCTGCAGGCCTTGCGTGTGAGGGAGGAGAGTTGCTGGCTGAGGTTAGCGCTCTCTGTTGGGCACACAGTGGTGGAGCCAACTGAGGAACCGAGTCAGTAGGATCCACACTCGAGTAAGGGCTGACCCAGGCCTCGCAGCAGTGGTCAGTCCCACATTTAAGAGAAAATTGTGGAATCAGGTATGGCATACACCTGTAATCCCAGCAGTCAGGACAGTGAGGCAGGAGGATTGCTGTAAGTTTGAGGCCAGCCTAGAGTGTATACTCCTGGGCAAACCTGGCCTACAGAGTGAGACCCTGTCTCAAAAAACCAAAGGATGATGACTTAAAAAAAGGACAATGGGGTTGGGGATTTAGCTCAGTGGTAGAGCGCTTGCCTAGGAAGCGCAAGGCCCTGGGTTCGATCCCCAGCTCAAAAAAAAAAAAAAAAAAAAAAAAAATGGGGAATGGGCGTTGAAAACCCCCCAAAATTTAAGATTAGTGTAAATTGGGACCAAAGCTTTTGTATTTTCTAGAACAATGAAAGCAAGAGTTGGAGTCCCTTGTTCTGCTTATACTAACTGTGAGAGCTAGGGGCAGGTCTCAGGGGTCTGAGGTTGGACTGTACAAGAAGAACCCTACCTCACAGGGCTGTTGTGAGGTGTGTAAGGGGATGCCCTGTGAGGACCCAGCGCTGGGTCTGGTCAGCAATGGACTCCAATAAACACTAAAACTGAAACCTCAGAGTAAAGTGCATGGTTTTTGTTCAGCTCTGTTCTCTGCCTACAAAGCCAGGCAGAAGGCAGCCTTGCATTGGAAGATGTGTGGAGAGTGCCCTTGTCTGTCCTGCTCTGTAGTACAAAGAAAGGGAGAACATGGGTCTGTCTTGGAGGCCGGGGATTCGGGGCTGCCCCTGCTGGGCATCTAGACCATTACCATACGTTTAAGACACTGGGACCACAGCAGCAGATGCCCCCGGTCTTGTCCACCTGGAGCTGCCCACTCTGCCCCCTTGTGAATGCTGGAGCTTCAAGGCTGCGACTCCTGCCAAGTCAGCTTGGTATCTTCATTCTCACAGTGTGACTTAGAGACGAGGCTCGACAGCAGGTGTGTTGCTTGGAAAAGACTAGAATATTTTGGTCACAGCTCAGCTGAGATGAGGAATGTGTGCCGTACTCTACTCCACTCTCTGTGGTTCTTTGTTTTGTTTTTGAAATGATCTTACAGTTTAGCCCAGGCTTATTCAGACTTTGACACAAGCCAGCACATCAGAGCTTTTATCATGCTGTCGGCAAAGGCGTGTGTTCCCATAGCCTCCTGCCCCTGCGCTGTCCATGACCAGGTCACTCGGGGAAGGCCTGTGGGAGAAGTGCGTCTCTGGGGCATGAAGCTTGTTGGAAACGCCCACTAATTGCCGCTTGCTGAGCGCAGGGCTTTTTCTGTTGTTTTAAGTTCTTGTCCCGACTGTAATCCTTGACCTGTCTTCTACTATTTGCATTCTATGGACTTTGGGAAACCCAAGGGAGAGAAAAGGAACAACTCTGGATTTGGAGGCAAGCTCAGTTCTTCATTGGTGTCTGACAAGGGGTGGCTCTTAGTTTTGAAAAATTAAAGTTTTTTTTTTTTTTTTCTTTTTTTCAGAGCTGGGGACTGAACCCAGGGCCTTGCGCTTGCTAGGCAAGCGCTCTACCACTGAGCTAAATCCCCAACCCCAAAATTAAACTTTTTTTTTTTTTGGTTCTTTTTTTGAGCTGGGGACCCAACCCAGGGCCTTGTGCTTCCTAGGCAAGCGCTACCACTGAGCTAAATCCCCAGCCCCAACTAAACTTTTTTAAAGCTTGATTTAAGGGGACTGTCCTGATCACTCCCCACTGTCTCATTCTCTACTGAGTTGCACTTGGGAATACTCATTTTTACATTTCCTTCTAAGGTAAAGGTAATTCAGGTGCTAAGACTCTGTGTGCGTGTGTGTGTGCGTATGTGTGTGTCTGTCTGTCTGTCTCTAAGCCACAGTGATTATAAGTCCCAGTATCAGAGCTGGGTACTACAGTACATGCCTATGATCCCAGTATTAGGGAGGAGTCAGAAGAGTCAGAAATGTAAGGACGCCCTCAGATACACAGGGAATTCAGTGCCAGCCCGGGCTGCATTAATACCCTGTGTCACCAGGCAGCCATGGTGCACACCTTTAATCTCAGCACTTGGGTGGCAGAAGCAGATGGACTCAGCCTGGTCTAAGGAGCGAGTTCTAAGACAGCCAGGGCTACGTGGAGAAACTCAGGATAGTGGGGAGGTGGCTGGGGTCAGGGTGGGGGATCTCCTATCTCAGTGGGCTGGAGAGAGCTCCGGTTAAGAGCTCTGTTGGCCCTTCCAGAAGACCCACTCAGGTTCAGATCCCAGGACCTACATGGAGACTCAGAACGGTTTACGATCCAGGGCATCTAAAGTCCTCTGTTAGCACCAGGCACTTACATGGTACCTATACATACATATAGTCATTAACATCTATTTTAAAAAATGTTAAAAAAAAAAAAAAAAAAAAAAAAAAAGGACTCGGGGGTTGGGGATTTAGCTCAGTGGTAGAGCGCTTGCCTAGCAAGCGCAAGGCCCTGGGTTCGGTCCCCAGCTCTGAAAAAAAGAAAAAAGAAAAGGACTCAGGCTGGAGAGATGGCTCAGTGGTTAAGACCACTGACTGCTCTTCCAGAGGTCCTGAGTTTAAATCCCAGCAACCACATGGTGGCTCACAACCATCTATGAGATCTGATGCCCTCTTCTGGTGTGCCTGAAGACAGCTACAGTGTTCTCATATATAATAAAGAAATCTTAACAACAACAACCAAAGACTTGGTGGTTAGAAATGCTTGCTTTCGGGTTGGGGATTTAGCTCAGTGGTAGAGCGCTTGCCTAGCAAGCACAAGGCCCTGGGTTCGGTCCCCAGCTCCGAAAAAAAGAAAAAAGAAAAGAAATGCTTGCTTTCTTGTAGAGAACCTGAGTTTCCCCCAGCACCACATGGATTCACATACCACAGTTAAAAAATAATAAATCTTTACAGGAGATGTGGCTAGGGAGATGACTCCAGTTGTGAGCATTTTCTGTCCCTGCAAAGGACCAGGGTTCTGTTCCAGCGCCCACACAGTGGCTCACGGCTACCTCTAACTCCAGTCCCTGGAGATCCAACACCTTCTTCTGACCACGGAGGGCAATGCACACGTGTACAGTCACATATGGGAGCCAAACACCCATGCACTTAAAATAATTCTTTAAAAAACAATCAAGACCATCATGGGCTAGGTCATGTGCTCAAGGCCTCTGTCTCCAAAAGTCAAGCCAGGGCCATTGGGATGGCTCAGCGGCAGATGTTTTAGCCTGTAGTCCTGGCAACATGGACTTGATCCCTACAAGACAGGGAAAAGTGACTACTACAAGTTGTCCTCTCGTGGCCATGTGTGTCCCCTGGTCTACACACACAGATTGAATTGTTTTAATGTTTAAAAAGCAGACCAAGAGTAAGCTGGACCAGGGTGAAATTGCTACACCTATAATTCCAGGTACTCGGGAGTCTAAGGAATGTCAAGTTCAGAGCCTGCCTATGAGGTATAATCCTGTCTCAGAATGAACAGACAGGCTAGAGAGCTGGCTCCATGGTTAACAGTTGCTGCTCTTGTAGGCTTGGTCCCCAGCATGCACGTCAGGTAGTTCACAACCATCTGTAACTCCAAGATCCAACGTCCTCTTCTGTGCTCCAAAGCCACCTGCACTCACCCACACAGACGGCTAGCCCACCCATGCACGCACAAAGAAATGTTGAAAGCATGGACAGGCTGAGACCTCATGCCTAGCATACGTGAGGCCCTGGGTTCAAGTCTTGCTACCATCAAAAGAATACTAAAAGGAGGCTCCAGGAGCCTCCCTGATCACCCTCTATCCAGGAAGAGCCCCCAATAGCTCTGAGACTCAAGATCTCCCAACAACCTTGCCTTTGCACTGGAGCGCACATGTCCCTTGAGTGTGGACTCCCAGCTGCTCCAGCAAGGTCTTGCAGTCCACCTGTGTCCCTCCAGGAAAAAGTGACAATCACAGGTCACTCACTCACATGTAATTATACCCCATAGACACATATATAAATAATACGAGGTTGTTTTAAGATAATTTCAGGACCTGACGGGGTGGCTTGGTGAGTTAGAGTGTCTGTTAGTCTTGCACAGGTTACGCTCCCAACACCCTACATGGTAGCAAACAACTTAAGTTCAGTTTCAGAGGATTGCCCACTTCAGGCTTCCTCAAGCATTATATGCAAGTTGTGCACAGATAGACAGGTGAAACACGCACACACACACACACACACACACACACACCCCCCCACACCACACACACACACACACACCGCCCCCACACCACACACACACACACACACACACACACACCCCTACCCAAGGAGGCCTGGTCTCAACACACATACACACACACATACACACCACACTCAACACACACACTGCCCTCACATCACACACACACACCACACATACCCTACCCATGGAGGCCTGGTCTCAACACACACATACACACACACCCCACACCCCACACCCCACACTCACCACACACACACACAAACACACACACACACAAATAAAACACTAAAAAAATAGTTAAGGACAAGTAAGATGGCCCAGTAGGTCAAGGCACTTAGTTCCAGGAGCCACGTGAGAGGAAATGACTTCAGCATACCACCATACCATGTGTGCTCGCGCACACAAATGCACACACATTTTGATTAGTTAAAACATGCTAACATCTGGAAACAGACGCCCCAGGCCAGAACACGTGTGCGCTCACCACAGCTCACCCTTGGGGTTCTGTGAATGCAGCTCTCCCTATTGGTTGTGGCTGACCCCTGGAGCCAGAGGTCACTCACTGGAGACATTGCAACCTGTGAACCCAGGGCCCCAAGTCACGACTGGTCTCTGGAGGGCGATGGGCTGGCCTTACCGTTCTCACAGCCACTAGATGGCACAAGTCTCATGACCACCTTGGCTGTAGGGCCTAACTGACATTAGGAGTCATTAGGAGCTCATTAGGGGCCCTCCAGCAGGATGGGGCGTCCATGAAGCTGACCAGATAGATTCCAGGAGCCTCGGTGGAAGCTGGTCTCAAAATTCCAAACACAAATATGACACACACAAAAACCTCCATTTTTAAAATATTTACTTGGTATGTGTGCGACGTATAAAAATATCAGGGGGCACCACAGCCCTCAAGAAAACACTTTTCTGCTTCTAACACCGTCTAGTACACTCTCTTGGGTGCTCATCCAAGGTGTGTTTCTGGGGTGCGAGAGATGGGGGAAACAAGACACCAGCGCTTTATGTGGTATGAAGTGGCCCCACAGACTCCACACTTGATCCCTATCTAGTAGCAGAAGAATCCTGGGACCATCCCAAGCAAGGAGAGGAAGATAGTCACTACGCAGAAACCCAGGTATAGTGTCTGGCCACAGCAGGTCTGAGTACCCATTGGCCAGGAGAATGGAGGAGACTGTAAAAGAGCTGGAGGGTCAGGCCAGGGGACCTCCGTCTGATCCCACGGCTGCCATCCTGGGGCATGGACCATAGTGGGTACAGCAGGAAGCCAGACTCCAGCACCCCCTTCCACTGTTGACATATCGCCCACACTGGCCCAAAGCCATCAGCGACACCTCTAGGACCAGGCTGACGAATGGTCACAAGACAGCCCCAACTGGGCCCTGTGTCCGTCCCCCCTTCCTTCAGGTGGCTTCTTATCAGCAGGCATTATTTATGCCCTCGGTTACATCAGCAGATGAAATGTGGTGTCTGTGAACAGCTAAGTCATTCGTTTGCTTCACGCGGACTCAGCAGGCAGGTCTGGGGGACCGTGATGATGCTGTGTCCCACAGATGAGGAGGGACCTGGTCAAACAAGCCCTGTGCTGAGTTCCAGGGATCGCCTCCTCCTGTTATAGTTCGCTTTCTTCTCCTTGGGCCTTGGACAAGTTCGAGGGGTCGGCCCCTTGCTCCTGAGATCTCTAAGGCAGGGCTCTTGCTTTTGGGCATCTGGAGTCCCACAGATAGGAGGCGACACTGTCCCATGTGTAAGAAGTGTAGGTTTGCTTCTCTGTCGGGCAATCCTGGGGACTGACTGAGCTCAGGACCATTTGATGGCTTTTTCATTTTATTTCCTTTGCAAATTTGTCTGTGTATGGGTAGGTGTGAGTGCGCACATGTATCACACACACACACACACACACACACACACACACACACACACACACGCAAGGGCACTCAGAGATCT
This sequence comes from Rattus rattus, assembly GCF_011064425.1. Lineage (NCBI taxonomy): Eukaryota > Metazoa > Chordata > Mammalia > Rodentia > Muridae > Rattus > Rattus rattus. The sequence continues at coordinate 10,470,318 of NC_046169.1, read as the reverse complement.
GAGGACACTTGACGTCAGTCCTCAGACACCTTCCACCTGTTGTTTGAGATAGGATCTCTCACTGGCCTGAATCTTCATACGCCAGGCTAGCTGGCCCAAGAGCTCGAAGCAATCCTCTTGTCTCTGTCTTGATCCCCTCTGCTAGAAGCACAGGCACACATCTATGCCCTTTTACTTAGACTCCGAGGGTCTGAATTCAGATCCTTGTTCTTCCAAGGCAACACCGACTGAGCAACTGAGACATTGCCCTGAGCCCAACACCTTATAAGCTTTTCATTGTTGTTCAGACTTTTGGTTTTCCAAGACAAGTTTGTTCTGTTTAGCCCTGACTATCCTAGAACTCCTGGTAGACCAGGCTGGGCTCGAACCTGCCTCTGCCTCCTGAGTGCTGGGATTAACTGAGTGCAACACTCCACTGGGCTGTTTTGTTTCTCGGGCCAGGCTCTCACCATGTAGCCCTGAGTTGCCTGTAATGTTTTATGTAGACTGGGCTAGCCTCAAACTTGTGGCTATCCTCACTCCCACTTCCACCCGAATGCTCAAAATATACGTGTGCACCACCATGCCCAGCCTCCCGGCTCCAGGGTTCCTTTGTGTCTGCACTGGAATCTCAATATAGAAAATGTCTCTGCAGGGTCAGGCTGTGGGGAGGCCTGTAGGGCATTTTCTCAATTAGTGATTAATGGGGAGAGCTCAACCCATTGTGGGCAGGGCCATCCCTGAGCTGGTGGTCTTGGGTTCTATAAGAAAGCAGGCTGAGCAAACCATGGGGAGCAAGCCAGTGAGTAGCACCCCTCCACGGCCTGTGCATGAACCTGTCCTGGACTTGGCCTGTAGACCAGGCTGGACTTGAACCTGCCTCCAGGTTCCTGCCCTGTATGAGTTCCTGCCCTGGCTTCCTTCAGTGTTTGATGGTTTGTTTGTTTGTTTGGGCTGTGATCGCTTGCTGGCCCAAGGCCTTGCTAACTGGTGAAGCTGGCAGCTGACCAGCAAGTCCCAAGAATAAATTTGTCTTGACCTCCCGGTTACTGGGATTACAAGCACACATGTCCAGATCTGCTATTCCATCCCTGTGCTTGTATCTGAGAGAATGGAAGGCACCAAACCTGCTTATACACAAACGTTTCTACAGCCACAGGGCATCAACCGAACCCAAGGTGTCACCACATGACAAAATATTACTTATCTTTAATAAGAGGTGGACGTTTTCGGCACGTTCTATAAAACAGATGAGCTGTGCACCTTGTGCTGAAGCCCTCCCCTCCCCCACCAAAGCCTGTGTCTCCTGTGATTCAGGAAGGACAAACTCCTTGGCATGCGCAGCCTCCAGGCAGTGGGTCCCGGTAAGGCAAGGGCTGTGAGGCAGGTAGAGGTGGTGGCCCCAGGATGCACTCTCGCTTCCCAGGATGAGTTGTAGCTGTGGATGTAGTGTAGTTGGTAGAGCGCCTGTCTCAAAAGCAACAGGTCCTGGATTCGAATTCCCATCCCCCGAACCCAGGAAACTAAAGCAGAATGACCAGGAGGTCAAGGTCAGCCTCGGCTACATATCAAGTTCAAGGCCAGCCTGAGCTAATGTGTCTGGAAGGTGGGAAAACGGGGGCACAGAAGTTGAGAAAAAGCAGGGGTGGGGCTAAAAAGCGATCAAAGAAAACCCACCATCAGCAGAGCTGACTCGGCTCAGGGTCAGTGTGTGTGTCTTCTGGTTGACTTTCCTGTCAAAAGCAGATTCATAAACTGACTTCCTAACCACGTGCACCTAACCACGGCTTCCGACCCCTGCATTACTGATGAGTCTTTGTTTTTACAGTCACCCCCTCCCCCGCTGGAATCTGCTCTCTAATAAATACATATGCGCTGGGAAAAGGCCCAAACCCAGGTGTGGGGCACACGCCTGAGACCCAAGCACTCGGGTAGTGAAAGTAGAGAAGGGTCATAAATTCAGGGTTATCCTTGGCTACTTAAGTTTGAGGCCAGCCTGGGCTACAAAAAACCCTGTCTCCATAAAAAAAAAAAAAAAAAGGAAGGAAGGAAGGAAGGAAGGAGAGAGAGAGAGAGAGAGAGAGAGAGAGAAGAAGAGAAGAGAAGTGAAGAGAAGAGAAGAGAAGAGAAGAAAAAGACAGACAGACAGCCAAAATCGAAAGTAGGTGACTTGGAAATGATCAAATATGGTGGCCTTTAGAATGTCTGAGGCCATGGGTAGAGAAGAGAAGTCATGCAGAAGAACCAGAGCACACAAACAGCCCTCAGGACACACACACAAGGGCCTGGAGAGTGGCTCATGTGTGTTTCATAAGCTATTTGTGTGGTTCGTGTGTGTGTGTGTGTGTGTGTCTATAGTAAATGTGAGTGTGGGCATCGTGTGTGCATTCTACGCCTTCGCCCAGGCTCCTGGGAGGGAACCCCGCTTCTGTAAAGGACTCAGGCTCCCATATGAACACCTCACTCAAGCTTTGTGGGGGAACCCCTCACCCAGGTTCCTGGGTGGGATTTCTCACCGACACTCCTGGGAGGCCCACAGCTAACTCGCTGGTTTACAAGTTACTGTTGGTTGAAGTGATTCCCTTGACCTGTCGCTGGTGTCCATCCAGGGTGAATAGGTACTTGTTCACATCACCCCAGGAAAAGCAGACAACATGGGTCTGGGGGTGTGGGGATGGCCATCCCTGAGTCATCTCTGTCCCTGAATGGTGCTCCAGGCCAGAGCTTCCACACAGAGAGGGAAGCAAGACTGCGGGCTGTAGTTCCTGTCGCCCAGCTTAGAGCCCCTGAGCAAATTATGTGGAGACATAGAGGCCAATTCCTGTGACAATGACCTTGGCAGGCCGCTGCAGTGGCCTTCGCAGGCAGTCATGATGTCATGATGCCAGCAGCTCCTAGGAGATGACCCTCTGGGCACAGGAACTGGCCCTCCCTCCCCCAGCAGGCAACAGAATCAGACAATTCTCTCTCCTCGGGCCACGCAGGTCGATAAAAACCTGTCCTCTCTAATTTATCATCTGCTTAAGCACCTCTAGCAGGGCCCTCCTGGGAGACACCGGGCTGTGACCACAGCTACCTGCTTGTCACAAATGGCACAGCAGGGAGGCTGCAGCCCTGTGGCCTTGACCTGGCCCTGACTGCCGGAGAGAAACCAGTATGAAAGCCAGCCCGAGTCACCACCCACCCTGAGTCTGCACCACCTACTTCTGGTAGCAGACATGCATCCAGGCTCCCAGCCTGAGCACCGGAGTAGGCAGAATGGCCCACAGGGCTGGGGTGGACCCATGGGTTCCTGAGTATGTGAAAGAGAAAGAGAAATTTGCACCAGGCTCCCCAGAGGGAGGCAACTTGATTCTCAAGTGTGTTTGTGTGTATGTGTATGTATGTGTGTTACATGCACATGAGTATGTGTTATGTATACATGAGTATGTATGTTGCATGCACATGAGTGTGTGCTACATGCATGTGAGTGTGTTACATGCACTTGTGTGTGCATCTGTGTTACATGCATATGAGTGTGTTATATGTATATAAGTATGTTACATTCAAGTGTGTTACATGCAGTTATATGTGTGCATGTGTGTGCCTGTGCATTGCGTACACAAGAGTGTATGTGTGACTGTGCCCACGTGCACACGTGCAGAGCTCAGAGGAGGACTTCAGATATCTTTTTCCTTTTCTTCCGTCTTACTGGCCTGAGATAAGATCTCTCACTGACCTAAAAGTTCAGTATGAAGACTAGACTAGGCAGTCAGCACGTTCTCAGAATCTGCTCACCTCTGCCCACCCCGCACAAATCCCTATCTAGCTGGCTTTTACGTAGTGTGAGGGTTCAAACCCCATCATTACTCATTTAGCCACCTCCCCAGCCTACCATCTTGGCTTTGGGGACATGCTCTCTCACTGGACCTGGGTTCACTGTTAAGGCCAGGCAGGTTTGTTGGGGACACTCAGTGATCCGACTGCCTCCCTCCCCCTACCACTCAACTGTTTACTTGGGTGCTGGGGATGGGAACTCAGGGCTTCACGCTTATGCACCAAGCACTTTACCAACCAACGCATCTCTCCAGCCCTGGATTGTATTTTCTGACCTGTGTTAGATTGTGGGGTTCCTCACCTGTCAACTTGATTAGCTTTTAGGGAGTGATAGCTAGCTCTGGGCACATCTGTGAGGACATGGCCAGAAGGTGATGTGGAAAGACCCAGCCTAAATATGGGCGGCACCATGCCATAGGCTGGGGTCCTGACGAAATAGAAATGCGGAAAGGAGAAAATAAACTGAAACTTTCTGTGTGAGCAGCCGCCTTACGCCCCTGCCCTCATGCTTCCCCCACCGTGTTGGACTGTGCACCCTCAGACTGTGAGCATGCCTCCCCTGCTGTGACAGACTGTGCACCCTCATGTTTCCCCTGCTGTGATGGACTGTGCACCCTCAGACTGTGATCCAAATAAGCCCTTCCTTTCTTTGAGTTGCTTTTGTCACAGCAATAAGGAAAGTGTCTATTGTACCACTCTTGGGTGACAAGTGAAGACTGTCACCATCCACAGCTGGGTCAGTGTGCTGGGGCTACCATAAGAAAGTACCACGAAGCCAGGCAGTGGTGGCCCATGCCTTTAATCTTAGCATTCAGGAGGCAGAGGCAGGATGGTCTCTCTGAGTTCAAGACCAGCCTGGTCTACAGAGTGAGTTCCAGGACAGCCAGGGCTACACAGAGAAACCCTGTCTTAAACAAACAAACAAACAAACAAACAAACAAAAGCAAATCTATACCTTATATACTGAGGCAGGGTCTTTCACTTGAGTCCAGACCTCAGCAATTGAGCTAGTCTAATACCAGGACATCCTCTGTTTCTGCCTACCACTCTCTAGGTTTCCAGATAGGTCGTCACACCCGCCCAACATTTGTCTCGGTGCTGGGGATCCAAACTCCAGTGCCCACACTTGTATAGCAAAGCCCTTCACCTGCTGAGCCATCTCTGCTATTCCTGTTGTCTGGTCTTCCTAGGTGGACACCAGTCATCCTTTTGAGAACCTTCTCTGATCAGATACAACCTCATCCCAAGATTCCAAGGGCCACTCTAATCACAGACCAACAACCAGGGTCTAAACCCAGCTTTCCGTGACCCTAAAACCCTAAAACACACACACACTCGAGCCTAGCCAGGCCACCTCTGGTTCTTCACTTAAACGGAGCGCATGCAGCCCAGCTAGGTGATATACAACTTTGAACCAACACTCAGGATTTAGAGACAGGAGGACCCAAAGTTCAAGGCCAGCCTGAGTTACGTGATCAGCTCATGGCTAACCTGGGCTACATAGTGAGTTTAAGACCAGCCAGACTACATGAGCTTCTGTCTCAAAATTCAAACGAAAAATAATCATGTTCTTGGGAAACAGTGAAATGGCTCAGTGGGCAAAGTGTTTGACACTCGGGCCTGTCAACTTGAACTTGATCCTCAGAACCCATATAGAGATGGAGGTGAGGACTAGTCCATGGTGTTGTCATCGGATCTCCACAGTGCACTATGGCATTCATGTACCCACCCAACACACACACACACACGCACACGCACACGCACACGCACACGCACACACACACACATACACACACACACACACACTGATTTCTTAAAAACAGTGGTTCTTAACCTGTGGGTCAAGGCCTCTCTGGGGTTCATAAGCCAGATGTTTACATTACAATTCATACGAGTAGCAAAATTACAATTATGAAGTAGCGATGAAAATAACTTTACGGTTGAGGGTCACCACCTGCATTAAAGGAAGGTTGAGAGCCACTGTCTTAAAAGGTCTTAGTTCATTTGCACACCACAGCCGTGAAACACCCAGATGTCTCCCTCTCCACGTGCTGCTCCAGCTTCCTTCCAACATGGTGGCAACTCCAGCTTCCTTCCAACATGGTGGCAACCAGTCAACCCGATCGATGGATAAGCCGCTGCTGTTTCAGACGACTGGAAGAAGCAGAAGCTGCCAGGATTCTTACAAACTTGGTCCAGAACTGGCCGAGCGCCACCATGACTTCATTCCTGAAATCAAGGCGATCTAGGTCAGGGCAGGAATTTAAGGGGAGAAGCCAGATCCCCTTGGGAGAAGCAATATACACAGGAGGTGACACTGACTGACACCAATGGATGGGCAGATGCAGCAGTGTGTGATCTCTGCTGCTACGTGGGGGTTTCTGGTAGATTCACCATAAACATCGCCAACACATTCAGAAGGTTCCTTTCGATTTACTTTTTATTTATTTATATTTTGGTGGTGGTGGGTGTTGAGACAGGGCTTCTCTCTGTAGCTCTGGCTGTCCTGGAACTCACTCTGTAGTTCAAGGCTCTGGTTGGCCTTGAACTCAGAGATCTGCCTTCCCCTACCTCTTGAGTGCTAGGATCAAAGGCGTGCTCGACCACCACCCAGCACACTCAGAAGCTTAACAAGAAAACGAAGACGCACTCTGGGGTGCCCCGAGTGTACCTGAAGTGCAGAGCTGGGTGCTTAATGAAGACAGAGACACCACGGGTAAGAGTCCATGCCCCGGGGTTGGGGATTTAGCTCAGTGGTAGAG